>NC_092211.1:40997095-41116100 GCF_043381705.1 Parasteatoda tepidariorum | reverse complement strand
TACTGTTATGTATTTCATGCGCCCCACGTTTTTCGTTTTTCAAATTTTTATTTTTTAATTATTATTCTCCACTACAAAAACGTGGTTTTTAAAAATATTATTATTATTATTATTTTTTTGTACTCACTTCCAAAATCTCAATTTTTTCACTCACTGTACACCAAACTTTTCAACTGACATGTGACACTAGTTTGAAATAATCGAATCGACAACAAAAGACAATCGCGAAAATATTAACTTTTCTTTAATTTTATTTTACTTTGTATACCTTTTTTCTCTTCATTTTCATGAATTGTCATCCAATTCTGAACTATGTGCCAAATTTGAAGTCTGTAGCTAGTCGGGAAGTTAGTTTAAAATCGATTACAAAATTCCACCCGAACAGACATACACGAAGGCAAGTTGATATAAACGTGGTAATAACAGTAACGAGTTGAACAGTAACGAGTAACAGAATTGAAAGCTAAAAACGTCTGTCAAAAATGGTTACTAGAGAAACATATTTCTTTATTAGTGAATTAGCCATTTTATTTTTATTTGAGAAGCGCGATGGGAAATACTAATTCAACTTTCAAAAATGCATGTCCTTTTCATAATTTATTCTAGATATTGTTAGAAAAATTAATATTTAAAAAATAAATTTGGCCGTTTCCTTTTTGCATTTTATTCTAAATGATTTCATAGATGCAATCAAAATATTAAATAAACAGATTATTCATCATCAGAATGTAAACATAGGTTTCAAAAGTCACCACTGGTTAAAAAATTTTTTAAACTCTCGGAACCCTCTTAGTTAGTTTATGGATCCCTAAGGTTCCGCGGAACACTATTTGGGAACCGCTGTTCCATAGAATGCTGGAAACATGTATAAGATGATAGCGTTTGCTTAAGTCTAAGGAAAGATATAACGCTAGATAACTGACCTTAGTGGTAATAACCAAAAATTATGATCTGAAAAAGCTTTTTGACAGCACAAATTTATTGATCAAGGAAATCTTTGCTTGAATTNCCCCCCTCTCCCCTATAAGATGATATCGTTTGCTTAAGCTGCAGTCTAAATAAAGATATAACGCTAGATAACTGACCTTAGTGGTAATAACCAAAAATTATGATCTGAAAAAGCTTTTTGACAGCACAAATTTATTGATCAAGGAAATCTTTGCTTGACTTTATTTTATTTACATTATATACTTTACTTCATCAGAAATGAATAAATGAAGGAATAATGTCTTTTTTTATATGCATAGCGTCATTATGTTTGTAGTGTCACGTCTCTATCTGACGAGTTTATAGTCATTGAGCTGTTACTTTTTTTTCTTCTGTTCATGGAATGGGTACAAACAGTAAAGGTGTGCTGTAAAAGATGTTATGATGCGCAGTAAATACTGCAATTGCGATGTAGTTGTGAGATGGTTGATTTTATTGCAGCCTCAAATGGACCGCCTATTTTGAGATTTATGAAAAAATTTAAGAATGGACAATCTTTTGTAATTATGTTTCATTTAAGTATTTTTTGACACTTAATATTTGTTAAATATTTATTAATTTACATTACCAGGGGCCCTTTTTAAGGGAAATTTGGTTCCATAAATTGTCCGTTCACAAAATATTTTATCGCAAAAACTTTGACCTTTCACGAAATTTTCATTTCGCAGCCGAAATCAATGGCGTATAAGGCATAATTAGGAAATTTTGTTGCTGACCAGTGGCCTGTTGTATCATTTTTTTGCAGTGGTCAACTTTTTAAAACATGGCCACTTTTTCAAAGATTGAAAATTTTAAAGATTTGAGAAAACTGTTGAAAACTTAAAGCAAAAGTTTAGAAAAGAGCACTTGTTTCTGAGATTTTTCACAAAATCAGGAACCAGTTTTTACAAATTCACAGAAATAGGAGTAGACATTCTTAACATTCTGGAGTAGAAATTCTTAAAATCGGAACTGTCAACTATCTCACTATGAATAATATTCAAAATAGTATTGGAATTACCCATGGTATTTTAAAGAATAATCACAATATTTCAACGGATAATTTTTAAAATCGGCACTACCGGTGATTTCACTAGGAATAATATTTAAAATAGTACCAGAACTATCCAATGATATTTTAAAGAATAATCGCAATATTTTGAAGTGAATGATCAAAAATATTTCAAAGTAAATAATCAAAATTGAATGAACACAATACTTAAAATCGGAACTACCGGCGATTTCACTCTGAAAGATATTTAAAATAATACTATAGAACAATCCATGATATTTTAAAGAATTTTAAAGAACAATGATATTTTAAAGAATTCATGATCTTTTAAAGAATAATGATATTTTAAAGAATAATTTTTAAAACAGTACTGGGGAGTATCGGTTTAGTTTCGAGAAGGGGGTCATAGAGTACTTAAGAGGAGAAGTGATTCTTCTTCAAGTTCAAGATTCTCCTTCATCTTTAAATCCACGCGAAGCGGCTAAAAATAATTTTGTAAGAGAGCCTCGTAGAAATATAAACATTCCTCCCTCTTTTTTTGTGATATTTCCTCCCCCATATTTTACTCTTCTCTGTCACAAAAAACATAAGTTTGCCTNTTAAAATTGGCACTACCGGTGATTTCACTAAGAATAATATTTAAAATAGTATTGGATTTACCCATGATATTTTAAAGAATAATCACAATATTTCAACGTATAATTTTTAAAATCGGCTCTACCGGTGATTTCACTAAGAATAATATTTAAAATAGTACCAGAACTGCCCAATGATGTTTTAAAGAATCATCGCAATATTTTCATGTAAGTGATCAAAAATATTTCTAAGTAAATAATCAAAATTGAATTATCACAGTACTTAAAATTGGAATTACCGGCGATTTCACTCTGAAAGATATTTAAAATAATACTAGAACAATCCATGATATTTTAAAGAATTCATGATATTTTAAGGAATAATGATATTTTAAAGAATTCGTGATATTTTAAAGAATAATGATATTTTAAAGAATAATGATATTTTAAAGAATAATGATATTTTAAATAATAATGATATTTTAAAGAATTCATGATATTTTAAAGAATAATGATATTTTAAAGAATAATAATTATATTTTAAAGAATTCATGATATTTTAAAGAATTCATGATATTTTAAAGAATTCATGATATTTTAAAGAATAATGATATTTTAAAGAATTCATGATATTTTAAAGAATTCACGATATTTTAAAGAATAATGATATTTTAAAGAATAGTGATATTTTAAAGAATTCATGATATTTTAAAGAATAATGATATTTTAAAGAATTCATGATATTTTAAAAAATTCATGATATTTTAAAAAATTCATGATATTTTAAAGAATAATGATATTTTAAAGAATAATGATATTTTAAAGAATAATGATATTTTAAAGAATTCATGATAGTTTAAAGAATAATGATATTTTAAAGAATAATGGTATTTTAAAGAATAATTTTTAAAACAGTACTGGGGTGTATCGGTTTAGTTTCGAGGAGGGGGTCATTGAGTACTTAAGAGGAGAAGTGATTCTTCAAGTTCAAGATTCTCCTTCATCTTTAAATCCACGCGAAGCGGCTAAAAATAATTTTGTAAGAGAGCCTCGTAGAAATATAAACATTCCTCCCTCTTTTTTTGTGATATTTCCTCCCCCATATTTTACTCTTCTCTGTCACAAAAAACATAAGTTTGCCTTCTTTTGTTCTTAAAATAAGTGGAACGAACTACTCCCATGCCATTGAGAACGTGTGAAGTTGACGTATGACTTACGAATGAACTTACCACGGGACTGTCCATAAATCACGTGATACTTTTTCGGATATATTTTGAGTTCCACGTATTCTTTCGAGTGCACCTCCCCCTTCCTTATCACGTGAAGTGTTCAATAATCTTCAATGAAAATTTTTTAATTCATGAACATAATGTAGAAAGGACGTGAAATTTCATTTTCAATTTGTTTTGTTCACTACTGTTTTCATACAAAATATGAACAATTTTAAAAATTTTAACAGATGCGTAATGGGAAGATTTCCGTATCGTGATCTGCGGCAGAATAATCGCTGAGTCCGAAAAAATTAAAAAAGAAAAAAAATCTCAGAAGGGGGCCAACTTGAAGATTATAACTCATAACTACCCCCGTGCAAACCTGTGCACGTTTTTTTTTTAAATATACAAGTTAAAAATCCATTTGACGCCTTGGCGATTGTTTTTGGCGTGACAGATCACGATATAGAAATAACCCCAGTATAAAGAACTTAAAGGTGTTGTTGTAGTTTCTAATGCCACTTGCCTCACGGGCAAGCCTGCTTGGTGAAACCGAGCAAATTTAAGGCAGAGTGTGCGATTCTTGTTTTTCAGTGGCGCCATCTATGGCCAAGAATTCGACTTCCGCCACTCCATACGACGCACCCGTTTATAGGGCAGATCCATTCATTCATCCTCAGATCGTAATTTTGACCTAAATCAGAGAGCGATCGATCTCCAATCCAGTACCCCCAGAGATATTGATTTGCTATGGGAACATGGAGGACTTTTACGACTCAACAGATTTAACGTGCATGAGTTACTTTACTACGCGGGGAGTCTTCGACCGCCGGGGTTCGAACCCACAAACTCTCGGACATGGGCCTCGCGCCCTACCGACCAGGCTATCCCAGCCGAACTTAATGGTAACAAAATCAATGAAAGATGTAAAAAGTGAAAAATTGAAACATGGTTATTTCAAAGTAATATTAATATTAAAGGGGTCACAGTAGGGAGTCACAGGGTTTCAATGGTCCCAATATCATACACATATTAATAAGAAAATTATAAAAAATGTCATACTTTTAACATTTCATATTTGTATTCCTCTGCCTTTCAACCCTAAAATACCATTTGTTAATTGTAGTCCTAAAATCGAACTGTATTAATCATTCATTATATTGAGATGTCTAAGCTGACGTCATTTCACTTACGACGTCATTTATCTTTGGCGATACCTCAATGATCAATCAGTTGGATTGCAACCAATAGGAATATTTTTTTTATTAGGATAGAAATACGTATCGTTCAAAAATTAAAAAAAAAATTTAAACAGCTAGTAGCCATTTACAAGGATGTACTTTAGCCTCTGACTTGGGTATCGCGATTACAGAGTAGAACGTAGTCAAATTAGAGTGAAACTTTGTCACTCAAGACTTAAATATTCTGTCACCAAATGCTAGCTGGCGAATGGAAATTTCGTGTACTGATATCGATATACACATTAGATATTGTTCCTTAATTACCGTCTTTAATATGCATTTTTCGAATCTTTATCAAAATGAAGACAAAGTATGTTCATTGTGGGTCTAAAATTAATATTTATGCGAGGAAAATACAAAACCGCAATCAAAATTTAATGAAAAAATTTCAATGTGACACAGACCTAAATAAAAATTTAGGGGTGTGCAGAACATCAAAAGACGTTTGGATGCGTGTTTCTAATACAGTCGAACCTCGCTAACTCGAGCCTCTATTTCACGAATTTTTCGATACCTCGAAGAAAAAAAAATTCCCTTCAAATTTCCTATACACTCAATGTTAAAAAAAACTTGATTTCACGAATTTTTTTTCTAATTCCTCGATAAATCCATAAATAGTGTAGATTTTTTTTCTAAAATTAAAAAAAAAATATTCCAAAAAAAATGAAAAATTTTAAGAATAGCTGACAAGGCATGGAATGATGTGTCTTCCTCTACGATAATGATTGGCTTCAAGAAGTCTGGATTCATTAAAGATCACAAAAGTAGTCAAACAATCAATACCGTTAATTCTGCTGAAAATTACACCGAAAATGATTGGAACAGATTGACCGGACTCATGAAGCTTGATGACATGGAATTTCATGACTTTGTAAACGTAGATGATGCAGTGGGATGACAATGATATCATCGCTCAAACGAAAGCTTCTTGTGAACTATCAGAAGAAGAGGATGAGGAAATCGAAGATTTACAGCTCAATGTTACTAACAAACAATCACTTTCTGCAGTGGACACTGTAAGGAGATTTATTGAGAGGCAGCCAAATATGTCAGAGGAGACATTTAAAGCTATAGTCCACTTAGAAAGTGTAAAAGACAAACTTTCTTACACATTTCTAAAGCAAACAACATTTGATTTTTTTTTAATGAAAGTGCAAAAAGTGTTTTTAGAATAAATATGGAATAGTAAATAAGGTATGTAACGAGCATTTTTCTTTATTCTACCATCGATAACATGCGATTTTCGATAATTCGAATTTTCGATAATTCGAATTTTCGATATCTCGAATTTTTTCTCCTCTCCCTTCAAGTTCGAGACATCGAAGTTTGACTGTATTTGTCTTCGACTCCTCCCATTAAAAAGTACAATAAATTACGGTTTATTTGTTTTTCCGTAAAATAAACATTTTAATACAAATTATATAATACGTTTTCCAAATTGCAAACCAAATAGACCTTTTGTTTCATTTTAATCCATGAAAAACATTTCTGTTTCGGTTGAGAAATACCATCAAAATAAAGACAATATGGTCTATTACTTTGAAAGACATATTTGTAACAGAAAGTTTTGTGTCGTAACAGTCGAAACAAATTTCTTAAACAATTAGCAGCTAAAATCCATCTCTAAAATGTATTGGAAACATTCGCAATAGTTTACGTTGCGGAAAAAAAGTTAACGACTGTTTAATTATTTAGATGTCTTGACCTTTAATGATTCAACCTTGACTCACGCCTCTCGTTTTCCGTGACCTCGAAACTGAAAAAAATGAAATAAACTAAAACTATCGAACCGGGATAAATGAGATAGGTACATTGGACCCAAAGAGTTAAATACTTTTACGAACTTACCTTTTTTGGTTGGCCTACTTGATCGTTAAATCCAAAAAGTGACCTTATCAGAAGGTTACTTTTTTGATGTGCTAGCTAATTCGTTTCTTTTTGTTTACGAATATTAGAATGCCTTTGTTTGGTTTGTAAGTTTTATTCTTAATTTTAAATGGTGTTTGTTTGTTTATTTAATTTTTGTTTTCATCATTTTTGTTTATTATGTGTGTGTGTGTTTTGTTTATTATGTGTGTGTGTGTTCTGTCACTAGCTCGCTATCTCTGCAAACACTGGTTATTTCAAATCGCTTAGCGCTCTCATTTCGACCTAGATTCATTCAGTTACCCCAACTTTTATACTGCGCTTTTTTTTGTACTAAAATTTAATTGTATTGGGAGCAGGGCCGTCTTAATAACAACTAGGGCTCCCTGGCACAGAAATGTTTTGGGACCTTTTAACAGGACATACTGCTTAAATTCGAACTAAAAAGCTTCACATACACTAAATAAACCATTTTTAACATATGCAATAATTTGAAAAAATTTAAATACATTTTTATTTAAATGTGTTTAAATTTGTTTTTAGTAGATACAAAAAAACTGAATTGACATAAAAACTTCATTGGAACGCTGGAGATTCCCAAATTTCCCTGGAGATAAACTATTCAAATTATTGTTGTTTGCATGATAATCAAAAACAAAAGAAAAAGAGAAACTAATTACACTAATAATAAATAATAATAAAATTAATAATCAATTTTGTTTATTTTTAGTTTTTTTTAAATACAATTTATAAAAAGGGAGATTCTCAAGGGTCCTCTGAGTGCCTGGGGCCCTTTGGGCACTGCCCGGTGGTGCCCATGCGTAAAGACGGTACTGATTGGAAGCTCTGGTTTCTGCTCGCTATTGCTCGTTGACCTCCGGAACTACTAACAGCACAGTTGTTTTCAAATCGCTTGGGTCGTTCATTTTCTGCTACTCTTGTTAAATACGCGGCTTTCATTCTTTAATTTCTTTTATGCTTAACATTTAATAGAGGGTACGCAATTGCTCTCTTTTGCTCACTAACACTCGGAATTGCTTTTGTAATTTTTGTTTTGATCGTTCTTTTCTCCTTCTGACCCTCAGTGGATTAACAGATAAAGAGGGGAAAAAATTACGATGAAGTAGAATTTTATAAATCGTTTAATTGTACTTTCGAGATGAAATTGGTATTTTGCAAAACGCAAAAAGTCAATTCACTAGCATCGGAAAGAAAGAAGAAGCAAATTAGAATTTTTTTTTAAAAATCTATCTATCTTTATTGTATAAATGTTAACTTCAAGTCCTCTAATTAAAGTAATTTAATTATTTTTACTAACAGTATAAAACCGATTGGTCCATGTTCTGTTCTAAAAATAGGAAGAAAATACAGATTTTTTAACCTTCAGTGGATTATATCAGTTAATTATATCGAAAAAAAGTCAAAAAATGAATTTTTAAATTTAAAAACTCCAAACGAAATTTTAAATTTTAAAAATGTACGAAATCTTTTTTTATAGTCAGCAAAAAAGCAAAAAATAGTAGCAAAAAATTTACTGCCATTAGTTTTTCCTTATGAAAAGCTATTTGAATTTGTTTTGTTTTTTTAAAGTGAGATGCTTTGCTCTACTTCGGACCAACATAACAATGCGTACGTAGTGCGCAAAAGAAAAAGAATAATAAATAAAATAAATAAATAAATAAACGGACCACCCTGAATAACTTATGATCTCTTTATCGGATCTTCATGTTAGAGAACTCTTATCTTAATGGTTTAAAAGGGTGACCTTAAATATGCTTACTGATTAGTGCAGACGATATTTAAGTTGCGAAATCGGACGTAAAAATTTAATTTCTCTGAGTAAATAGTGTTTTGAATTTCTAACCCCAAAATTTAGGCTGTTGCTGCAATCTGGCTAATATGGGCCTTATTGTATGGTTAGGTGAGCGGTACAAAGTTAGTACCCCTTAATGTCAATTTCGCTTTTAGTGTATTTTGCCATACCTTTTGTTCAATATCTCAGAAATATAGCGCCAATTTGGCATCTTTGTCTTAGCATCCTCACCACCGTTTCTTGTAACCCCAGAAGTTGAAAATTGGTTGTTGATCTTTTAGCATGAGCGTGCTAGTAGCGCCAATAAAAATAAAATTTGAAATGCAGTCCAATAGCTATTTTATTCATTTGTTATCAAACGAACAAGCATAGAATTCGAATCAATTGGTATCGAACATCTCTAGAACTTTTTAATCGAATTGGAAAATTGTTGCACACAATAATAAAATTCGTTTATCCAACGATAATTCCATGCGAAAAATAACTTTTAGTAAATATTTATTATTTTTTATAATAACTGTCGAAAAATTTTTTTAATTGCAATGTATGCAATTTTTTACATTATATTAAAAAATGTGATACATGGTGATATGTTACATGGCAAAATACAAAACTTAAGAGAAATCTGTCGAGTTGTTCCTGAAAAATAGTATTTTAAAAGAGTCTTGTTTGTCTGTACAAACAGAACAAAATATGTTTTGACAGGATTTTTTCTTAAATTAGTTTTCTTGTTGATTTTATCTCATTTAATATTTGTAAGTGTACAAAAATATCATTGGAAAACAGCGACTTCAACTTGAAACATTTTCTGTCACAAATGTTTGGTTGATATTGTGACTGAATAGTCTTGTCGGAATATTATTACGGTCAAGCAGATAAATCTTACTTTAAGGATATAAAATAGAGGATTTGAGTAATAAATAACAAGAAATGTATTATCTATTCCCGTTACAAGAACAAAATATATAGATTTTTTGTCACAGAAGGGGCAATTTGTTTTGCATAACAATAAATCGGAACTCAGATTCAGAATATCCGACGTTATTTATATATGTATAGGATATCTATTACTAGTTGACAGTAATAATGTTTCTATTCTGTTTCTGAAACATACGATCGCTTTGTTCCCTTACGTATCAGCAGCTCCTTTGATGGCAATGAAATTGAAGATTTCTGCAATAGATGATGATCTCTCACGCGAAATCGGAAAACAACTCAAATTTCACAAAAGGATGAATACAGCTGGGAGCGATAACGTACAAAATGTGAAATAACATAGCGAATTTTATGAACGAGAGCTGTTTTTTTGTTGTTGTTTCTAAGCTCTGATTTCAAATGTTATTGCGCGCCAAGTGAGTTTGTTTCGAATTGCTTTAAATTTGAATAATTTAATAGTTATTACTGGTATATTTAGGAATTTGATCTTGTTATTTCTTTCGAGATTGAAAATTTGATACAACATTTACAAACATTGCAAAATAAGCAAAATTAGTACTTAGATTTTATGTAGATTTTTACATCAAATTTTATACAGGATGATCCTGAGTTCATGGTACAAACTTCAAGGGTAGGTATAGGACATTGCAACAATTATTTATTGTATAGGAATGTATGGGCCAAGTGACGCGTTGAGGCGCAAACACAAAAAATAAGAGATAGGAAAGACAAACTGTTTATTGAAAGCGTAGTTGACAAGTGTGATGTTTACAATAACTGTTAAAAATTGCGTCCACCAGTAGCGATACCTGCTTGACAGTGTCAGTGGAGCGATTGGTGTACACGTTCAAAGATGCCAGGCATTTCACGCACACTTGCGGCAGCTTCGGATATTTGAGCAACGATAGCTCCTCATCTGAGTCAAGTGGAGCCGCCTAAGCAAGATTCTCCAGATGTCCCCATAAAAAGAAATCAAGGCTCGATAAATCGGGAAATCGGAGTGGCCAAGGAACTGGTCCACCACGCCCAATCCATTGCTTCCCAAACGTGGCATTCAGGTAACTGCACACATCAGTGCGCAAGTGGGCTGGCTCCCCATCATGCTGAAACCACGTGAGGTTACGAATGGCGATATGAACATCCCGAGTAGTTCTGTTAACACCTGTTCCAGAAAAATAAGATACCATTCTCCATTAAGTCACGTCGGTAGTACGTATGGGCCAATCAAAAAGTCATTGACAATTTCAGCCCACACCTTCACACAGAATCATTGTTGATACACATGTGATCGCGTTGTATGTGAATTTTCGGTTGCCCACATTTAGGAATTTTGCGCATTAAAGACACCCTCGCGTATGAACGTCGCCTCATCTGCAAATAGCACATGAGCTATGACATCCGGCTGCAGCGTACATTGCTGTACACCCACTGACAAAAGTTCAGGTGGAGAGGAGAGTCTGCCGGATTCAAAGCTTGTACTCGCTGAAAATGGCAGGGATGTAAGCGATTTTCGTTTAACACTCTACAAATGGTCTGATGACTCACACCTACGTGATGGGCAACAGCTCTTGTACTTGATTCGGGTCTATCAGCCACAACGTTCAAGATATTCTCTTCAAGGATTGGAGTGCGTCCAGCTTTTCGTCGACCAGCTTCATGTCTGGTGACGTGAAACAAACCTGTTTCACGAAGTTGACGATGTAACCGCTGAAAAATTCTGTGATACGACATTTGTCGATCAGGAAACTGAACGTGATACATTCGCAGCGCAGCTCTGATTCTAACCATTTGCCCTTCCGTACATGTAATGCATGTCTGCTTTTTCGGCATGCGTAAAGTCTTCCATCGTAGACGTCAGCACAATTGCGAATGGCGCTTTCCTCTACTGAGTTGCATCATGTTGATTATGTGGCTACACATCTACTGCAACGCAACTAACCGATAACTCCATTTCCCTTTTATTTCCACTGTTTGCCCCTCAGCACGTCACTTGCGCCCATACAATAAATGATTATTACAATGTCCTAACCTTAAAGTTTTTACTATGAAATCAGGACTACCCTGTATAGATATAGATTTTTATATCAGAATATATGGAATAATGAATATTTAGATTTTTTGTCACAGAAGGGGCAATTCGTTTTGCATAACAAGCAATTACTGGATTGTTAAGGAAGTTGTTCTTGTTATTTATTTCTGAATTGGAAATTTGACACAAGCTTTCTAAGCATTACTTGCCTTGTTCTGCTCATCATTTTTTCTAAATAAGTAAAATTAATAACAAACGTTACATGCCGTGCTTTGTATTTAATTTTTTCTAAATAATTGAAATTATAATAATAAACGTTACTGACTGTGTACTGCATTTCATTTTTTTAAAATTAGTAAAATTAAGAATAATGGTAACTAATATTAATCCTTTCAATTTGGGGCGGGGGATGAAAGATTTTTATTCAAAAATATAGTAAAAAAATTTAAATATTTCCGTTTTTTTATTTTTATTTTAGAACAGAATTTTACTAACTGATAAAAGGGAATGATCCCCGTTGTTCAGAGACATTTATCTTATTTTCCGTTTTTTTGGAAGTATAACTCTATTACGGAAAATATTTATAGACTGATGATGTTTAGTAACATATATTTTGACTCTGTAAATGATTTCACTAATATTTTAGTTCAAAATATTGATAAAATAATATTTTAATTCGAGTATAAAAAATAAACTCGAAATTAATAATTTTGAAAAGTATTTTTTTAATATTATTCTAAAATCTTAACAGCTGTTTAATATCTCAAAAATTTAACTTATAATTAAGATGATAAAAAATGTACTATGTTTGCGAATGAGTTTTTAAAGCATGATAACGGTTTCTTGAATTATTGTTGAACGCGAGACACCCGTCTAGAGACGCTTTTCGTTAAATATGAAACGTCTCGTTTATTATGAAGTTTTCTCGTCGTACAGCGGGGATCATTCCCTTTTAAATTGAACACTTGCCAATTAGTGAGTTTTCTGATTTTGATGTAAATTAATGATATAATAATAAAAATGAAGATAATAAAAATAATTATAATAAAAATTATAATAATAATAAAATCTACGTTTAAGATAAGGTTTTAGTTGCAAATCTGTACAATATGCTATCTTACGGAGAATTTTTTTCTAAAATTATTTAGCTAATATTTTAATTATTTTAATACTTAATCATGAAATGGAATTACATTTGTAAGTGCTATACAACTACTTTTTAAGTTTTTTTTTCTAAAATAGTATTTTTGATGAAAAGATTGAATTCTTTAAATTACGCCTTGGAATTATTTAATCAATTTCTTGAGAAGTTTTATTTATCTTCTAATTGATTTGATTAGGCTTGCCTCTTTTATAAATGTGACCTTGTCTCCTATCTATAAATATCTCATCTTTTATTTCCACTTCTATGTTTATTTCTAACCTTACAACATGGAATTTTTGTTTTCTTTTCAACACTTTTTTTTATCGCTTTTAATTTTATTGGCTTCCACATTTAATTCCATTATTTTCTGGGATTTTAATATACTTATGAATTATTTTGATAAGATAAGTAAGAAGTTCTCTTTCACTATTTTATTTTTAGAGTTATCATTTAGTGGTCATATATTTCGTGAAAAAGTTTTTTGAAAAACTTATTCACGAAATATTAGTTAACTATTAATCATCAATAAATATAAATAGATTTGAACAATTTTCTAGGATATTTTTGACGTTTGTGTTCTTCTAATAAACTTAATGTTAAATAATTAATTAATTTAATAATTAATTTTTGCTATTTATTAATTATAATTAATTAATTAAATATAAATAATTAATAGCAAATATTTCTCACCCTTAATTTAATTATAATTAATTAATTAAATATAGATAATTAAGTAGTAGCAAATATTTCTCATCCTTAAAAATATGTAAATGAAGTTTCTGAAATATAATGTATCAAGTAAGTTGTCGATATTTGTCGACGCAACTAAAAAAATAAAATACGTTTAATGATAATAAATATTACTCATCTTTAAAAAATTATACTTCCGAAATTAAACGAAATAAATAAATTGATCTTGTGTAATTTGTTGCAGAATAAATTGAAAATATTAAATATATTTGAAAATAATAAATATTTCACAACTATAAAAAAATATATACTATCTGATATTGCAAATTTTTGGCGTTGACGAGGAATAGCAAGATGGGGACGAAATCCTCTTGTAAATTTCAGCTGTTTTGTACAAAAATTGTTGTTTAAATAAATAATCCCAAGAAACTGAAGCTATAAAATATTACTTGATAAATAAATTTCACTCGCTTCAGAAATACATAGATTGGAAATAACAGTCGACGTGTTTCAAGCGCTCAAAAATAGGCGCTCATTTTCAAAACTTGCCGGTCGTGAATGAGAAAAATATATAAATAAATGTGATTAAAGGTGATCGAAAAATACATGAAGAATAAAAATATGTGAATGATTGTCTTGAAAATGAGCGCCTATTTTTGAGCGCTTGAAACATGTCGACTGTTATTTCCAATCTGTATCTTTTTGAAGCGAATGGATTCATAAATAATAAAACTGTATATATTATAATTGTCTAAATATTCTGATTATTGACCAAACTATAATGACCTTGAATAAAATGTCGCAGGCTTATTTAAAGAAATAAAATAAATTTATCAATAATAAATATTTCTCATCGTAAAAAAAATTACTACGTCCGAAATTGTGTACGTAAAATAAATATAGAATGGATAAAAAATAAACATTCAATGGGTTGACAACCATTAGTGATGGGGCGAATTTCTCTATTAAATTTCATCTAGCTGTATTGAATAAAAACTGTACATGCTGTAAATAACTAAATATTCAGATGGTGGAAAACTGCATCAGCCGTTTTCCCATGTTAAATATTCTAATCGATATTCTAAAGAATTGGTTATTTGTCGGAACCAGAATTCTTTCTTCTCAAAGATTCCAAAATGGCCGACTAATGGATAAGAATCCGTCCGTGAATAAGAAAGCGTTGGTTCAATGTTTGCTCCATTTCAGTTTTTTTCATTTATTTAATTCATGGGGATGAGTCCTCTTCCAACACAAATTGTTCTATTTAATGGAAAAGTATAGTCGGCGCCAATGGAGGTCAAGACACCCTTTTCTTTTCTTTTCGGCTCTGCACGTGGGATTATGAGTCAAAGGGTGGATCTGTTTACTTTCCATCTCGGCCTACCAATTATAGGATATCTTGATTCTTCCCAGAAAAGGAAACTGTTATAATTAGATTAATAAATTATTTTAAATATTGTTTTGATTTAATTATGTTTGTGAAAGGATTTCATACAGCGTTTGTGTCATTATGGTGGGTACTTGGTACAAAATCACGTCGACCAGGAAAGTCAGCGCAAATTTCGCCGAGTTGATTTTAAATCAAATCTTTACTTATTGTAGCTAAATGGAAATTAAAAAAAAAAATTAAAAAAAATGGTTGAAAGGAATGTTTTGAAACAGTTCTTCCCAATTTTTATCGTCTACGGAACTCTTAAATGATTGGAATTGATCTACAAAAATAGTCTTTTGATTGCGTTTCTTTTGTTCTTCTGTGCTAATTTTTTTTTAAAACTCACTTTTAGCTCATTTTTACAATATTATTATCAACAAGATAAGTTTATATTCAGATTCCTAGTATAATGAAGGCGATAAAAATATTGACAATTGAAGGGTGCGTAACGTTTTTAAAAAGCCCTTAAAGGTGCTTCTTTTCATTGAGTATTTTTAAAAAGTGCTTAATTTCCCCCTTTTCAAAATGAGACTTTTCCTTTACTATGTTGATTTTCCCTTCGAATTATGCAAAAAGACACAGTTCACATTGTTGTATTCAACGTTTTCACAATTAATTCAACCCCAATCTATGTCGACGTATTGTCAGTCCGTAGCGTATGAAAACGCCATTCGTTTTACATGATTCAAAATTTCATGATTTTTGACAATTGTCAAAAACAATGCCAAAAGTTTTTTTTTTTTTTTTGACATGAAGGTTAAAACAAGATAAAACCGTTAATTGTCAAAAACTTTCCAACTCTGCCTAATTATGATATTTTTTTAAAGTCCTTAAAAATATTTTTTGAGTGCTTGAAAAGTGCTTAAAAGGTGCTTATTTTATGTTGAATAATTTGGCTACGCACCCTGAATTAGAAACCTTCATGTCTTTTTGTTTTGTCATGATTAACCTAGAATCTAACCTTAAATCCTTGGGGGGAGGGTTCAGATTTAGGGTAAATTTTTTTAGGAGTTGATTTTATATTTTATTCTATAACTGTCGTCAAACAGTTGACCCAATTTCGAGTTAACGACTACAATGTTCAACTCCGTAGCCTTGTAATTTTGAACTCAATCCAGGCAATTTCTGGATCAAGTATTGGAAAAAGTTTACCTTCGCGGAGGAATTTTTTAATGGAACTAACACGCATTTGGTTTACACGGAAAAGAAAACTACGAAAACATCCCACGGTTAGCCTGACGGCAAGAAGACTCTAACCCATGATACGTATATCACTGAGGATATTTTAAGTCAGCACTGTTGTCGGTGCGGTTTATGAAATACGTGTTTATAGAATAGATTTGAGATGGAATTATTTAAAAAGTTTAAGGCCTATGTTTCTACTCTCTCAAAATAAATAGGCGGCAAAAAAACGGCATGAATTTCGTGTGTGGGTAACTTACCTGCAGAAAACTATTCATGGGAAATTTTATACTGCTATTAAAAAGGAAGTAAAATGAAATATAATAACAACATAGTCAGAGGTCTTCTTTCCCGATGCATCTGGAGCGTGAAATGAAATTCTGAATCTTGCTGGCCACAAGCCAACCTTTTGAAACATCTGTCGAGAAAACAGCTCCTGGTTGTGCTGCTTTAACGACATTTTAAGAACGTAATTCTTCATTATTTAATAGGACCGGAGAATAAATTCTTTTCATGTTAAGTTAAAGTGATCTTTTGTAGTGTCGCAGTGATTGTTTTTGTTTGCATTTTAAGAAGTTTAAGAGGACTCTTAAATTCAAAATGTAATTTTTGTTTGTTGGAGTTTGTTTTGTGGATGTTGTTACTGCTCTTGATTTTATTTAAGTTCATTATTTTAAGTTATGGAATATGACAATTTATATTAATAATAAACTATGAATACATTTAAATGGGTGAAAATTGAAAACTAACTTTTTCTTACATTACAAGTTTTTACTACATTCACATCCTCTATTTTATAATTATTTTCACTTAGTTTCAATGTTGCCGGTATTATATTAAATAGACAGACATTTTTAGACACATTAAAATTATTTTATACTGCACCAAAGCATAATTACATAAGACTAGGCTTATTATATAAAATAATGCATTGGCATTCTATAGCATGACGTATTACGTTCATACAAATGCTATTTTGAAAAATAATGTAAGTAGGCCTGCTATGCATTTTAATAATATATGGAACACCTTCTTTTCACAATACCTTGGCATTTTAAACTTAGCTGGTTTGTCCTTTGGAATTCTATATGATGCTAAGGCGAAGTGTGAAATGCTTTATCATTTCATTCTTTGCCGGCCAGTTTTCGTATTTCTATAAAATGCCTAGGTATTCTGTAGTACGCTGGATTTCAAACTTTGCCGGTATTGTATGCATATAACACAATTTAAATTAAGGATTTACTAGTTTTTTTAGAAAAGGGCCGTTTTTTTTTTCAGAAAAAGAAATTGGCTTTCCAGAAGGGGAGGGAATTCAGTTTTACGTTGGTTGATAATAGTTTAAGTATTCATTTAGTTAAGGATGTATAATATCAAAATGTTTTATAAGAGAAAACATGCCGCAAGTGATGTAAAGAATAATTAAATTAATATCAATTGATATAACTAAATTCTCTACGGCCCCCAAAAGCCAATTTTTTTTCTTCTTTTGCGGCTCTCTTCCGAGAAAAGATTGTATTCCAAATTTAAATTTTTTTTATATACTAAAATATATTATTTTCGAAAGAAATATGTATGATTATAGTTGAAACGAAACATTAAATGACCAAGAAAAAAATAAACTCATCCTTTTTCCTTTATAAGCTTTGGAGCGTGTTAAACAATTAACATCGTTTAATTTTGATGTAACACTAATAGAGATGTCTAAGCTGACGTCAATTCACTTTCTTGTCCATTGGCAATCCATCAATGATTAATCAGTTATATAGCAACCTATAGGAAACGTTTCTTTTGGGATGGGAATACAAATCGTCTAATAGGAATGGTACAAGCAGATAGTTGCCATTCACGGTCACAAAATTGTAAAAATTGATTCATTTATTCCATTTAATGATATAGTTTAGCCTCTAGCTTGTACTTCTCTATAAGGAGGAGTCTGTTTTTGTAAAATTGTGAAAAAATTACTCGTAATTTGTGAATATAAAATAAATGTTAAGTCACATTCTTTCAACCAGGGTCCTGCTTTTGTGAATTTGTGCAAATAGGTATTTTGTGAAGGATCCGATTTTGATGAAAAGATATTTTGTGAAGGATCAGTTAACGGACCCAAATTTCTTCTAAACAGACCCCTGATAAGAAAATAAATTGAACTACATTGAAGTATATATTAAACTTTAAGCACAATACTATCGTCAAACAATTAACATGGAACCTATTTTTATGATATTGTACACTGTAAAAAATTTTGGCGTATAATTGCCACCATTTTTGATGTATTGGTAAACTAAAATATTTTACACTGCATGTAGTTGCATTTTTTATTTACTTTTTCATTGTTACGGTTTTACTTATTTATTTATTCATTTCTAGTTTGTTTGTTTACTGCCAACACATATTTTCACACGCGTTAGAATTAATGTATGACTTCATTGCAAAAACATTTCGTTTAAAAAATAAGCACATTTTTAGTAATATATTTGCATTACTCTTTCAAAAAATTGCTATTTTGTCAATTTGATATTATCTTTAATTCTGTACTTAAAAATTTATTTCATTTACCTTGACACCAAAAATGGTGAATTTTTTATAGTTTAGTTGCACACATAGTCCTTAAAAAAGTCGCATGCAGCTTTCGGCCTTAAATGTCATAGCTTTCACGAATGGCTAAATGTCTGTAAAAATCAATTTTTTATATCATGCACATTTGCTACTTTTTAATTGAAATTTACTCTAAGTTCTTTGCGTGTTCTTTTTTAGTATGAACGCATGACGTACTTTTGCTCTGTTGATGTCCACTCTTCGCCCCAATGATTTGGGATATCCTGTTCTTGCCATATGTTTGATACCATGTAAATACCCTGACTGGCATATGGTTGGTTACATTGCAAAATTAAAAAAAGATGTATACGATTCGGGTCCTGTATAGCTTTCTTCTGAATTACGTAGATAAAGTGTTCTGCACGCATTATCGTTTTCAGTTGCACAGGGTCTAATAGCTTATAACAAGATTGACTCCGTAGCTGTAATTATGACAACACTTATTATGACAACAACTCTTATTTTGACAACACTTTTTATTAGAAAGACTTCTTTTGAAAAAATTATAACTTTTAGAGGTTCACATTTCCATTTCTGTCTTCCTTGCTTGTTTTAGAGGTGCTGGTGTATACATCTGATTAAAATTCATGAGAAGTTGTAGAATTTAGAAGTTATAGACTTGAACACTTTTTAAAAGTTCGATCTAAAAATGTAACTATTTCATATCTATAAACGTTGCAAGCGCCTAATTGGCTGAGAGAGGCGTAGTTAAAATTACATAGATAAAATAATAGTTTATACAATAAAAGCAAATTGCACAGTGAAGAACCTTTTTTTTAACTGTGCAACTTGGTATTATTGTTGAATTTATATCAATGATTCTTGAATATTTTCTTTATTTATTTGAAATATTTAGTAGGGGGAGTGTCCCTATATGCTTTTTTTCTAGTTTTTCCCTCCCCCCTACTGTAAACAGCACACATTTAAATGCTCAGCGTTGCACTAACTCTTATATCAACACATTACTTTCAATTAGTTACCTTCTTTCTCTCAATTTAAAAATTTGATCGAAAGTGGACGAATTTCGATTTCCTTTAGCGATAAATTATGTTTCTAACTTCTAGGAAACTATTTAAACAAAGTTTATAACTTTCAGGAAACTATTGGAACTATGCTTATAACCTATTGTAAGTTCTTCACAGAGCTTCGTTTAAAATGTGAACATTCAGCCTTTTGAAAGTGGTCAAATTGCGCTTGACAATAAATTTTCTTTAGCGTTAAATTATGTTTATAACGACCAGGAAACGTATTATCATCCATCTCAGAGCTCCAGTTGAATTTTGAAGACTCAACTAATTGGAAATAATTCAAATTTTGGCCATAATATAGCGATAAATTTTGCTTGCAACGTAATTTAAAATTGTAGCAATACGGGAAGTGGTCGGAATTTCGATTGCAAGATTCAATCTTCGCTTCCGACATGAAAGGGAATTATAAAAACTGAGTAAAAATAATAAGAAGCCTTAGATTAAGATTTGAGGATTCTGGAGTTGTTTAACGTATGAAAGAAAATAATTTAATCCTCTCGAGCTGTACTATGTATTTAATATATTTGATTTTCCTAATTAATACGTTCAAAAGTCCCTGCTTGAGAAAAATATTATTTCGACATCACAGACATAAAAAGATTTCGCAGACGATCTGACCTACTCAAATTCCCATTTTTATTCATAATGATTCGGATTTTCTACTATCGTCTGCATGAAAACGCTCGTTATTGAAAAACGCCGAATTGTTCCATTGTACTTTCTCTCTTCTTTTTTTTCTGCTCCTCTACTTCAAATTGCGCACATTTTTATGCTCAGCGTTGCACGAATTTTTATATCAACACACCACTTTCCATTTCTTTACTCTCCTTTTGTAGAGTGCTGACGCTTTGCTGCTTTTGAAAGATAAAATCTACTTCCATTTATTAGTTTTCACTTCAATTGTGTGCCTTGCATCACAGACTTTCATTCTTTTCTCTGACCCGACCTTCTAATTGTGTGTCTCCCAAAGAAACATTTTGTTCGATTTTTAGATTGTTGATTTTTATCTGTTTTTAATTCAAATGCTATAGATAAATCCTGGACGTGGTTCGAGTACAAGTTGTTCGAACATTATCATATGTTTCCCCTTTTACGAACAACAATGGATTTATTTTGTTTACAAATGTTTCCATTTCTGATATGATAATGAATTCTTGATATTATTATTATTCTCAGCATTTCAATTCGCTACGCAATTGAGTGATTTTCACCAAATACAACGATGTACTGTAACTGTCTAAGAAATCAAATATCATACAATACAATGATAAATTTTATTTTGAAGTTTAATTCATACATTTATTGATGTTTCTACACTGGTTTTAGCAATTATTTATATTTAAAAATGTATAACGGGTTTTAAAATTTTATTTTCTTGTCATATCACCAGCGATATTTTCAATTATTACTAGATTAAAACAGCATATACATTTTTCTCTGTTTTAATTTTTTACTTAGAAACTGTTAAGAGAACGCTATACCGGCAAACGGGAGAAACTTTTCATCGAAAATTCTCTTTCACCTTCCTTAAATCCTTTAGGAATAGTTTTCCTTCTTTTAGTAATAGTAGCAGGGGTCTGTTCTCAAAACATAGAGCAGGGGTCTGTTTAGAAGAAATTTGGGTCAAAATATTTTAACATAAAAACGGTTCCCTTCACAAAATGATTTTTCTTTTAATCGGACCTTTCACAAATTTGTTTATCTTCGTTATTGTTTTGTTAATTGAATAAACTCTTCCCAGGACAGAAAACAAGAAAGATGGATGTAAACGAATTAAATTTTGTCTTCGGCAGACGATTCTTCCATTATTCGTCCGAAATGAATATTCTGCTTTCAGCAGTATAGGCTAAATACCAAATATTTGTCTGTTGCATCTCTAATTTAGAAGCAGCGATTGCTGCTTATTTAACTCTTTTTATTATAATTTTATAGTGCTGAGCATAATCTTGTATCTATTTACAATTTAAAAACTCATTGAAGAAGTTTTTTGCAATAACCGGACCCTATTTGCACAAATTCATAAAAGCAGGACCCTGGTTTAAAGAATGTGAGTAATTTTTTCACAATTTCACAAAAACCGGACCTTTCACAAAATGTCTGGACATACCCCTGACCTAGAGTAAGGCAAAAGGTTTTAAATATTGGAGAAGAAAAAATCTTTAAGTATTAACAAAAACAAATTATAAGACTTGATTAGACTTTATCAACTTAGGATAACACAACGGGGAAATTCTCTTCCAATAATTAGTTTGCATTTTGATATTTAAATTTTTTTTTCAGCAATTGAAACTTCAGGTCTTCTTTAGGTTTGCCTGAACTCACTTTTTCTATACTTTAAATTTTAAATTAGTTACGGAGGTGAAATAGAATTTGAGATGAAAAATTCCTCCCGTACTATAGAGACCTCTTACGGCCTTTTCTGGAGTAGGTGCACAAAGACTGATTTCCGAAATATTTTACAAAAATAAGTTTTTCAGCCACTAATTTGTTGTATGTCAGACGAAAACATGTTATTTTCCTGGCCATTTATTTTCCATTTCTCTATATAAATGACGTCAGCGTTAATTACTTTTTTTTAAATGTATGATTGGTGAGATATTTTGTTAAAATAAATCTTTCAGAACTAACAGGGAAGACAGTTTCAGAGAAAAATCCATTTAAAGAGATTTTAAGAAGTTAATGATGTCCTTTTCCTGCCTTTTCTTAATCATTAACAAGATAAACTATATTATTCTGTCGTGAGCTTTTTTTTTATAAATCTTTGTTGTTAGTAACACACAAAGTAAAAGTGTTACGCATAAAAGTAGAGAAGAACATGGAAGTAAAATCCATAAAATTACAAAATGTCATTTTCCTGGCATGTGAATACCAGGAAATAGTTGTAAATTGCATAATGTTTGTAAACTACATGCTCTTTATAAGGTATTAATTAGGATTGAAAAAATATTCTGAAACTTTTAAATTTTAATTTTTTTCCTACAAAGTGTCGTATTTTCTGAGAATTAATGTAATTCAGTGAAAATAAAATAAATACGAACTAGCGTGCTTGTGTTTGAATACATATATGGAATTGCATAATTAATATAGATAAAATTAAATATTATATGGATAAAAATAAATTAGTGTAAAATAAGTTTATTTTCCATAGTGATACAGTACAGTATAAAATATATATTACATACAAAGTTTTATGCATGCTGACATTATGCGAAGTGATATACTGGTTTTAAACACATTGTTACGCATTCGAACATTGTACAATATTAAGTACTGTAAACGTTACATTACTGTACAATTATGCATATGTTTGTACACACTTTTATATTATACCACAATGCATTTTTATAAAATGTACAATATACTGGTAAAATATATAGTATTACATATTGCCACAATATAAATTGTTACGTGCAGGTGTTCTGCCTACTATTACATATCGATCGGTGTGTTGCACATGTTAAATACCTATAGAATTTATACATGCAAATACAACAAAAACAAAACCACGAAAACCTCCCACGTTTAGTCTAACGGCAAGGAATCTCTAACCCGTGATCCGTCTACCACTGAGAATATTTTACGTCAGCATTGTGATCATGCGAGCCTGGTGCGGAATTCGTATTGACCAGTTATCGCTGGGATTCGAATTCGGTTCATCTCATTAGAAGGGGAACGCTTTATCTCCTGAGCCACCACGACTTGCCTTGCGTATATTGGACAAACTAAACGTATCCTTAAATTTCGACTTGAAGAACACGAAAAATACGCCATAATAAGAACATTAATCAATCTTCTATCGCTCTACGCAGTTGGAATTTAAATCACAGGTTTGATTTTTCTTCTACTAAAATCATTCAACACTGCTCATCCATCTCCTTCCCAACTTGATTTTTGGGAGTCATTATATATTTTGAAAAATTCTAATAGTTTAGTTAATGATCTTTCGAGAATCCCACTATTTCTCAGTTTTCGGAGGCTCATTATTTTTAGCTTAATCAACGCTCGCCAAATCTCCTCACACCTCTTTCTTATCTCTCCATTGTTATTTCTTTCAAACTTGTTTCCTTTATCCCTATTGGGTAAACCACTTTATAGTTTGTCTAAGCTAAGAACTCCTCCCACCACAAAGTTTAAGGCCGTCTGGTGCTATGGTGACAAGAATGGCACATTTTAGGGAGGGTAGCTTTACTCTAGGAAACACAATAGACTGAAGAGATTCCCTTTCTCTCGCCGACCCGAGTAGAAACAGTGACCCAGCACCCCTACTTGAAATAGTCATTCCTCGTTACCATAGTCACCGCCACAGGTCCAGGCGAATGTCTGTGGGAGTTCTTATTTTAGACAAACTATACATGTGTTTGTCTCTTTATTTCTCTATCTAAATTTGACATTTAGACACTGAGGAAGGTTCCTGTTTATGAAACTGAAACTATAGTATGTCCATTTATACACTCTCAGTTGTGCTTTATTCAAGTTGTTTTTGCCTTTAGTCTATATAACTCAAAGTATTACCCTTTCCTTTGTTCGTTATACAATATTATACTGTTACGTAGCCTGCCAATCGTACTAATTACTGTGCGAAAAATAGCTTTGTTCAAGATTAAATATTTTGCTTTAGTCTACATAGCTCAAAGTATTTCCTTAGTTCATTATACAATATAATACTGTTACGTAGCCGGCCAATCGTACTAATAACTGTGAGAAAAATAGCTTGGTTCAAGATTAAATTTTTTGCTTTAGTCTACATAGCTCAAAGTATTACCCTTTCCTTTGTTCATTATACAATATTATACTGTTACGTAGCCGGCCAATCGTACTAATTACTGTGCGAAAGATAGCTTTGTTAAAGATTAAATTCTACATCACTAATGACGTAACACATTTTTTTTTTGTTAACTGTAAAAATTTCTCAAAATTTTTTTGAGCTAAAACTAGACACTCTGAGAGGGAAGCAATTTTGTGTCCTACCTTGCCTTTAAATTTCCTACCTTGCCTTAGATTTTGTTTTTGTTTTTTAACTGTGATTGTTTTTATCCTTTAGGAATTTTTGAATAATGTCAGTCTATCTTAGAAAACTCTGTGTTTATTCTCATATAACAAGGCTGAAAATAGTCCCAAAAAAAGTATTAGAAGAAAAAAAAATTAATAAGTGTTTTCTACCTACTATTGTAAGGAAAAAAGAAAAACTTTAATTACACGATTCAAACCATACTTCAATTTAATCATAGACTTTCTCGCTATGAAACTGCGGTATTTGTGTTAGAGTTTCTCGTCTTTAAGTTCGTTAGGAATTTTTACTTGAATAAATATTTGATACACACATTCACACTGCATAGAGGAAGTTCATTAAATGGCAGACCGCTGCGTTTTCTCTCATAATAATCTTTAGTCGGCAGTCACGCTTTGAAGTTTTGCAAAAGTTTCTAAACTAAGCGAGAATGCAATTTATTCTCGAAGGTTGGGGTCAAGATATTTTTAAAGATATGGTGTTTGGAGAAAGAAACGTAATACCATCCCCTCTTCTTCCTTTTCTGAAATTTCTTGCGGTTGGAATTGTAACTAAGTAGAAAAAAAGTCAAGGTTTCTTGTTCGAAATTTGAAATAAAGAGAAAAAACACGCAGCAAGCGTTTTAAACATAATTTGAGCATACATAGCCCATGATCTGGCTGTCAGCGTTGATGTCTTAGGAAGCGCAATTCGTATTGAATGATGCTATACCCCAGTTTACATAAAATGATTTTGAAGAGTATATTGATAATAAAATTGGCTGTTATCAAGAAATATATTGCGGAAATATATATCCAGATTTGCGGAAATAAATATCCAGAAATATAATTTAATAAATTGCGTAGGAAACTATTTTGTTTTTATTAGAGCTGTATGCTAGGACAAATTACTACCGGTTGCGTAGCGTTTTTAAAAAGTGCTTAAAGGTGTTTATTTTCGATTTTCGTTTTTTAAAAGCCCTTAAAGGTGCTTTTTTTCATTGGGAGTTTTTTAAAAGTGCTTAATTTTCCCTTTTTTTCAAAATGAGATTTTTCCTTTACCATGTTGATTTTTGCTATGAATTATGATAAAAACAACAACAACAAAAAACAAACAATTCGCTTTGTTCTATTCAACATTTTCACAATTAATTCAACCCCAATCTATTTCGGTGTGTTGTCAGTCTGTAGCGTATGAAAACGCCATTCGTTTTACATGATTCAAAATTTCCTGATTTTTGACAATAGTCAAAAACAATGCCAAAAGTTTTTTTTTTTTTTTTGATATGACGGTTAAAACAAGATAAAACCATCAATTGTCAAAAACTTTCCAACCCTGCCCAATTATGATATTTTTTTAAAGTGCTTAAAATGTTTTTTGAGTGCTTGAAAAGTGCTTATTTTTTGTTGAAAAATTTGGCTACGCACCCTGTACTAGGTTATGTATCATTATATTGGTATTGATATTAATTTTTAGGCAGCTAAAAAAATTGCATTTAAACTTCAACAGCGGTCGGAATGTTGAGTCTTTTTGAATTTGTTAAAAAAATCGCTCTGAAAATGCAAAAAATGGGCTATGGTGTGCGTAAATTAGGTTTGACGTGTACTTGCTTAATGCTCAATTTTATAGTTGTTAGGTGTCTAGTCAATTTTATAGTTGTTACCGTCTAGTTTATAGTGCGGCTTTCATGAGAACTCCTCCACACATCAGTCTCGCGTCGTGGCGGGCACCATGGTTACGAGGAAAAGTCAATTCGAATAGGGGCGTGGGGCGAATAGTTTAGTATTTTTCTTGACATAGGTCAGCGAGAGTAAACCAATCGACACATTCATTCCTCCATTGCACCCCCATTAGAAATGTGCTCTTGCTCATTACTATAGTAGCAGACTCCTCCAGACTTTTAGTCTGGAGGAGTTTTCTTCAAAGCCGCACTATATAGTAGTAGTGCGTATATAGTAGTGTACTACCGTATGTTTACGAAGACTAACACAGACGGAGGGATTATCTTAGTATCTGTGGCTATAATAGAATGGGATGCCAGCAAGTGACGTAGTGTGGGTATCTCGATCCTGATTGGTTGTTGAAACATGGCTTTTGCTTACGTTAGCAACTGTTCTTTCTATTCTATTCCGCTTAAGCCAAGCCGGTCAAGTATCAATTCTCTTAAGTGACACATTCTAAATTATTTTACAAAGGTTCTTTCTCAAAGATTTCAATTCTTTCACTATATATTTTTCACAGAGACTTAACACAAAGACAGATGCATAATTAGTCTGTTAATGTTCAACGTGCATATCTTTGTGTAAGTAAAAAAGTTATAGGGAAATAATCATTGTGAAAGAATATGGAATGTCTCACTTAAGATAATCGATACTTAACGGGCTTGGCTTACTCGAAATAGAATTGAAAAAGAACAGTTGCTAACATAAACAAATGCCGCGTTTTAGCAGCGAATCAGGATCGAGATGCCCACACTACGTCTCTTGTAGGTATCCCATTGCAGAACACTTAACTTCTTATTTTCTGCGTAAAGATAAACATTCTGATGCATTAGGAAAACTGTAACAGTTCTTCAACAGATATCAGCTACCAATCAGTTCATAAATCCGAACAACTTCGTTAATGCAACTAAGTTGTTTTATCATTCTCTTTATTCTCTGGAGGAGTAGCAGCTTCATTTAAAGCTCTGTAGTATAATGCTTAATAACAGATTCGTTATCTTGAATAGAATATGTTCCAAACATAAGGGAAAAAAAGGACTAGTATTTTAAGGTTTACGTAAGCAATAAGTTTCATTCATTGTCAGAAATCTGAGTAAGATTTATACTTCATATGAGTGGCATTAGCGGCGAGCGATATCAGTTTAGTAAACAATATGGCAGCCACCAGCAAAATTGTATCTCAGCTTTCAAAATGGCAATTCGCATTAATTATTTTAGTTGGAACACCAGTGGCATTTGGAATTGCATACTGGTACCTTAAGAAACGAAAAAACCATGAACGTTCTGATCTGGCTTGTGAAGATATTTATGAATAAAGTAATGATACCAATTTCAGAAAACTAGACCTCTTAAATAAGTCGAATTATATTAAAAACGAAAATCCTCAGCTTCCAGAGGTTTTTTTAAAATCATTATGCTATAGTTTTGTGCACCTACAAATCACAAGTGTTTTGCCATTGTTTAATTAATTTTTCATACTGTTTAATGATTGGTGAAACTTTACTTCTGGAAGTCAAGCAATGAACTAATTTTGGATTATATGTAAATTTGTTTTTAATAATATTGATCAGTGTAATATTGCAAGCACTGTAATACTATTTTTCTAACATTGTGAATGTTATCAAAAATCGGTTTAAGTGTAGAATCGGGGGGGGGGGGNNNGGGGGGGGGGGGGGTTCAAATTCTTTATACAAATTTCAATTGTAAAATTTTGCTGAAACTAAATTTCTGGTTACCATGATTTTTCTTATTGCTATCTCTGCTTTTAATAACGTCAGCATTCGGTTGCCTCGATTTCTATTTACCGTTATGTGATAGGTTCTTGGTTTATTTTCATATATATATAAATAGGCATGTTTTCAAATCGCCAAATATCAGAGGGGTCCCCGATTCTACACTTTAACCAAAAAATTAATTTATTCTGACAATCACTTTAGGCTAATGGTATTCTTTTGGACGGTATTCTAACAGCCATGATATTCTTACATAATTTAACATTAAAATAAAAAATGCAACACATTTGTTAATCGCTACATATAGTTTTTTTTTTATTTATCAGTGTAAATTCCCATAAAATTTACAATTAAATGATTTTTAGGATTCTGTGCCGAAATGATTATCAAAATTTGGCCACATCTGGGTGCTGAAAACTATAAAAAAATAAAAGGGACCAATTTGTAGCTACTAATAGGCAATAAGCCACTATTTTTACTTTTTTTCTTCCAATTTTCCAAATTCAAGAGCCCTTTGGTGCACAATTGGTATAAATCATGTTATTTATTTTAAAGTAAAATATATACGCTAAGAAGTTTAAATTTAACCTTTTAATTATTCAATAATATAGTCAGCATGCACTACATAGACTTTTTCTCCTCGTTATCCTTAGTATTCCGATGCGTTTCGTTTATGAATTATATACTACTTTAATTCTTATTCGCATAAAAATAAAATTCCTTACAAATGTATTTCCATAACTATGATATCTTCAATTGTTTTGGCAGTGATCCGTAAAATTGAGTTATGAATACAGATGAGGCCATGCCCAGAGAGGAGACACCTGGTTCCATGCCCAGAAGATTGTCTCTGATCAAAAGTTTAGTTTATCTCTTGTAATTTGTTGCTTCTGTTTTTTTAACCCTCAAAACTATTGTTTAGTGCTATATGCTATGTTTAATTTTCTTTATTTTATGTAACTGAATCGATAATACTATTAATTTATTTAATGGCTCAGAATGTTTTAACTACAAATCGTATAATATTTTAAATAAAAATGAGTATTCCTGACATTTCCTTTCATAATTGCTCCAAAAAAGCTAAAAGATTGTTGAAAAAAAGCTATAAGATTGTTGAACTCTTATCGATTTATTTATTTGTTAAGTGTTACAGATAGCGAACAGGTAGTTTTAATTAATAATAAATCCTGCTTTTCACTATAAACTGCTGCGTTAAAGTTCTGTTAACTTCCAAATAGTTATGCACATTAAAATAAATAAATAAAAAGAAATAAATTTGTTCTTTGTTTAAATTACCTTCGTTTTTTGAGAATGACCTGATTTTGATAAGCTTTCTTTATAAGGTTATTTCTTTTGAGATTTTGCTTTGGATCTATTCTGAAGATAGGCAAGAGATCTGTTTATATTTTATTTTGGTCTTAGCGGAACCGGAGCTAGAACTTCAATTTATTATCTGGAGCGGAGCTGGAGCATCGAAAATTTTTTGACTTCGGATTCCTGAAAATGGGAATCTGCAATAGAAGAAATCTAGAAGCATCTCAGTTCACAATTATTAACTATTATTTTTCTCAATTATGAAAATTACCGTAATGCGAATTATTGTCATAATACTAGCCCTTTCTATCTTAACCATTAATTTTTCTACTCATTTTTATTTATTATTTTTTTTTAATTTCAAAAAAAAACTTTTATTGCAATTCTAGTTAACTAAGTACTTAACAAATAAAAACTATTTTAAATATTTGAATCGATATGGCCGTGGATTTTTTCAAATTTCCTTTTATGTATTTTTAATAATTATTATGAAATCTGTCAAACATACTGTCTGAGCATGAAAAATAACAATATAAGAAAGGAGGAAGAGAGGTTTTGTCCATTTTTTACGAAAATGACGATGGGATTGCTATTTCTTACATTTTGAGGATTGCTTTGACAAATCAATGCTAAGCTTTGACAAGTCAATAACGTGGAAAATCGGTTCGCCCCGAGAGTTATTAAACAGGGAAGATGTGCCGTTCTGGCGAGTTTCTAGTGAGTGAGTTCTGTTGAATGATAATTAACGTGGATGTTCTTTCATTCTCTGTACTATCTGTCCTTACTTTGGGAGCAACGTTGGCCCACCTAATATGGTGCCTCTGAAAGAGTGGCCAACAAATCTGCTTCGTAAATGCCTGAATTGACAAAATGTTAACACAGGTGGGCATTGGAAATAAAAAAAAAATTATGTAATTATGTAACATATGTATGTAACAAATGGTAATATTTTACTCTTTGGTATTTGTAAAGTAATGTTTTTAACTCTTTTAACATTTTATATTCATTTCGACTAGAACTTCATTTAGTCATTAAATAACAATTCTTAATATTTGTTATTCGTAAAATTATATTTTTAAATTTTTTAACATTTTTAAGTTCGTTTCTGCTTCATTTAGGCTTTAAATTACAATCTTTATAACATCTGTTATTCGTAAAAGTATGTTTTTAATTTTTTTAAGTTCGTTTCCGATAGTACTTCATTTAGTACTTCCGATAGTACTACATCTTCTTTCAATAACGATCTTCTTAATATCTGCCAATTTATATGCAATGCTTTGATGTAATTGTGTAACGTTTATGCTTCGTTTCCGATGTTACTTCATTTAGTCCTGAAAACTATCATTTCGCCAAGGATACTTATCTTTAAATTTATGTTGTCCGTGATCATTCGTCAATTTCGCCATAGCGGTTTAAATGCGTGCAAAAGATAAATGATGAAAAGTATCCAAAAACGCCGTTAAAAAGCCATTAAGAGAAAGAATAAAATTGTCCCAACTAAGTCATGAAACACTAATTTCTGCACGTCATTGTACATTTAATGTCATTTATCGAACGCAAACTGAAAAAGAAAAAAATTATAGAATTATTAAAGTTTCGACTCTGTTTTGACGTAGGTCCAAAATTGGCATTCTAAAATGCCAAGTATTTCGAAAATAAAATATTCTCTCACATTTTTATAATTCAATATTAATACTCGAATCTATGACACAGAAAAAAAAGTTGTGCAATTTGTCCCTAAAATTCAAAGATCAAAATATGATAAGAATAAAAACTTCTGCCATAATTTTATAGTTCAACATTAATACTCGTATCTTTTACACAGAAGAAAATTGTAAAGTAGCTCCTTGAATGTTTTAAAATTTTTTTAAATCACAACATTATTTAGATAAATTCTGTTTACAGTTTGTAAATAAATACATTTATAAACCTTAAAAAATTACTGTCTTGGAAAATAAAATTTTATTTCGATGTGAAATTGTTAATTTTAATGTATTGAATAAAATAACTTAAGTATTCTTCAATAGTTGATATTTTTTAACTAAAACTTATGAATATATATTTATTTAGGAAAGCTTTATATTTTTCAAAAAGTTACTCCAATTTGAAAGAAAATGGCGCAACATTTTATGCAGTATTGTTTGACCGAAAACTGCTCACAAAAGTTAAACGTATCGAAAAAATAAATAAATAAAAACGATACCAACATACGTTTAGTACTCTTTAGTTTCTGTTAAAGGCATTTTGTCGGTATTTGAAATCGCGTTACTCTTCGACAAAAAGTTTTGCCATTTCGTTCCAAATACAACTAAAATTTTGTTACTAAATTTTTTTTCGGAGAACCAAAAGAATGTATTTATAATAGCTTTCTTAAGAAGATCGTAGTTGTTAACATTTAAAATTTTCAATATTTTTCATTGCAAATTTTTACTACTCATTTTTTATTCTCATGCACTTTTTTTTAATTAATCAACTGGGGTGATATAAAAGAAAAGATACGCATGCATGTTAAAAAATAAATTTCGTAAGTTTGAGATAAAACTTGATGGTGGAAATGAAAAAGAAATAATTTAGGTTGATATTGTAGTCCCAATTCGGAACACAATTTAATTTATTTATTTAGATCACTGCTTGTTTCCGACGTACTTTCTTATTATAGAAATTTTTATCTTAAGAAACTGTCCTTTTGCTGTTTTCGGTCGTCCACGCCCATTTATTTTGCTGTCATCTAAGTTTCTCTTCAAGAAATAAGGAGTCTCTTAAGAATATTAAATTTTCCGAAATTTTTTGCTGTAATGCTAAAACAGTTAGTATTCCCAGGTTAAGATATACATAACTAATCACTTATTCCAAGAATTGTCTATGGTTAGACGCTTGAGATCTTATGATATTTAAAATTTTAATAATGTTGATTTAGTGAAAAGAGTGGAAATTACTTATCAAATTTTTCGGAAATTTTTTGAATAATAGTAATAACGAACAACATCAACAACGAACAGTATAAAAACAACAATAATAAACAATGCTAATAATGAACAATAACAATGCATTACAATAATAATAATAATGATGATAATAACGAACAACAACAATAATAATAAATAAACTAACGAGCAACAACAAAAATAATAGTAGTGAAGTGATGAGCAACAACAACAACAAAAATAATTAACACCAACAGCAACAATAATAATAATAATAATTATGAACAACACCACCACCAGCAATAATAATAATAACAAAAGTGTATTCATTCGTTCGAGTCCCGCAGTGGACTGATCGTTAAGACACGGTTCCCAGCAGATCACCCAAGTNAACAACAACAACAACATCATTCGTTCGAAACTATGGAGCTCAGAGTATTTCCAAAATTGGAATACTTTGGCCGTATAAAACCTTATAATACTTTCATGCAAAATTTTATTTCGTTCTTTTGAACCTAGCTTTTGAACGGTATGTTCACCAGTTGGAGATATGTTGGCAAAGTTATTTCATAATAACCCTGTATTTTCATGTTTTGAACTACTGATCAAATTTAGATTTTTCCCTCCTCTTTATTCTCAGAATGGATATAAATGTTTCTATTCACTAATATTTAAATTAGTAACAATATAACAAATATTACTATTCACAAATGAAAAGGCAACACAATAATTTTCAACAATATTTTGTAAAAGCAATAAATATTATACTGAAACTATAATTTTGTAAAAAAAGTACATCAGGGGTCGCCAAAATGGTCGATATTGACTACTGGGGGGGGGGCGATATTGTATAATTAGGGTCCATCCGATCTAGGGGATCCATTAGGAATCGATGAATGGATACCAATCATAAGATTTTAAAATTTAAACGATTTCAAATTACGCTTGGGAGTTATTGAAAATGTGGATATACCAGAATAAATTATTGCTCCACGTACTTGAAAATATCGTGAGATGAAGTTATTGGATTATTAATTGACAGTGAAGTAAAGATGCTTTTTAATAATTTAACTATGAGTAAATTTCGAACGAATATATTCGCAGAAATATCCACAATTTAGTAATGCGGAATTTAAATGCATTCCCAAACTCATATATGGTCAAATCTAGCTTTTGTCTTGTTAATTCTATTCTAATGAAGCTGATAATTAAATTGAATGTTAAGTTCCGAGGCGATTTAAGACTGAAACTAACGAATACCAATCTGACCAATTTCGGACCAAACATTGCTTGTCCCTTCAAACGTCAGGAAGCACGTCTTTCTTACTGATTTTTGAAAAAAATTGATTTTATCAAAATGAAATAAATTATTTGAGCAACGAGTAGATTTTATTTTTCTCCTTTTTTTTTATCATTTTAAAGAAGTTTGGCGGACCCTGGTATACCTAATTATCTTTCAAACCGTTCTTTGATAACTTCTTGACATAAAATGACCTACACAACTTAATCAGATTGCTTAGTGTTGGTTATTTCACTTAACACTAGAAGGACTGAAACTTAGTATATATCTATATTGCCCGAAAGCAGTCAAAATGACTGGATTGTAAAAGAATAAATAATGTGTAGAGAAATTTGTTAAAATTAATTTTTAATGTTTTTTTATATTATTTACAGTTATATAACAAGTTTTTAGTAAATATTAACGGTAAAAAAATTATATGTTGTACAAAATTCTAAGAAATTGTGTCATTATGTACATCATTGTTTCTCTAATTGAAATTAAAAGCAGTCAAAATGACTTCTTTAGGCAATCTAGTGTTAATGTTCCAACGATTCGTTTATATTCTTTTGATTTAAATTATCTGATATGATAGCATTTTTCACTAAGAACTTTTTAAATCAAACAAATATAAATTTGACTGAACAAGTTCAACTTTAAAAAAATCTTTAATGGTTTGTTCATGCTTCATTTGAACCAATCAAATCTTTTAAATTGCTATGATAATATACTTTACGTATGAAATTACAGGGGTTTTAAAATGATGTTCTTTAAATAAGTTGCTTATTATGTTCAGCGAAAATTCTAGAACAATCTTAAATACAGGAAGTGAGAGGCATCGCATCCCTATCCGCTTTCAATCTTTATGTCTGGGATTTGGATTTTATCCTTCATCCTTTTTGGTCGGCATATATAAATTATTATTTATGATCTTTTCCAGCGGAATTTTAAGAACGGCTCGCCTGGATATTAGCTCCATAATCTTGCGAGAGAATTTTGAAAATCGTAACTTTTATTCATGCCATAACCCACTTCGTTTATTAGTCATGTGCTTTAAAATTGAACTATAAAGAACCTGCGCTTCGTTGAAATTTTCGGTATTCTTATGGATATATGTTATGTTATAAAAATTGGGTGCTTTTTTAAAGACTGTTATCAGTGGCTGTTTGGATATTAATATAATGCTGTTCTTGTGTTCGTCGGATTGTAACCTATTTTTTAAGTAGTTTATTATTATAAATGTCTGCTTTTTATTAACTCTTGAAATCCAACATTTCGGCTTTTTTCTTTTAAATCAATAAACACATGCTCTATGGATTATGGTAACTATACTAAATATGCAAGGTACCATTTTGGTGTAATTTGAACGTTTATTTAAGGCAGCTTTTCGAAGTCTCTGTCGATGCTCTGATTTTTATTTTATAACCGTCGTTGAACAGCAGACCCAATTTTTATGAGTTTACGACTACTAATGTTCAACTCCGTAGCCTTGTTATTTTGAACCCAATCCAGAAGACAAGAGAACTCTTGGATCGAGTATTGGGAGAAATTTGCCTTGGTGGAGGACTTTTTGATGGAACTAACCCGCATTTAGATGATCCGTCTACCACTGAGGATATTTCACGTCAGCACTGTGGTTCGGTGCAAGCCGGATGCGGAATTCGTACCCGTTTCGCCTCATTGGAAGGCGAGCGCTCTATCCCCTGAGCCAGTGTTTCTCAAACTTATGACTTTTGTGTACCCTTTCTAAATTTTTCGTAACGCTGTGTACCACTAATAAAAAAATAATGTATTTTTTACTAAAAAAAATGGCNAAAAAAAAAAAAAAAATTCACAAAAGTTAAAAATCATGACTGGTTGTTGACACCACTAATTATTAACTGTTAACTCTGCAAAAAATAACCAATAGAAAAATACGTAATCGTAAATTTTCATGGCTAGCTTTGTTTTTTAAAAAAAAATTTCGAAATTTTCGTTTGTTGCAAGATATTTCTCATAAGAACGCTTACCCCCGCTAAACTGTTCCCGTACATTAAATTTTCCCCATAAATATTACCACACTTTGGGAAACACTGCCCTGAGCCATCGCGGCTCAGATGCTCTTTTACGAATGATATGCTATTTTCATAATTGCTGTGAATTTTTAACAATTATTCAGAACTGTTATGTCAAGTCTAGCCTATTTTTTTGCAAGCGCCCTTTATGCAAATTCTGAAAATGGCGCAAATTGTCAATAACTAGAAAGGCAGAGTTTTGTTAAAATTAAAAGCATTGTAATCCAATTTTTTTAATATTTAATTTCAATTCTGTGTCTGTGAGCCGTGATGGCTCAGGGGATAGAGCGTTCACCTTCCAATGATGTTTAATCAATTAATTAATTAAATTGCTTGCATTTTAGGACACCCTTTACACTATATGTTCGAACTGAAAAATCAAAATATGTTCAAGAATGTGCTTAATTAAATTTATTGTGTTTAGAGAATTAATCTACGTAGCGAACTTATTACAAAATTCATATTTATTTTTAAGTATTTAATTTCGTACATGCTACTTTTTTTTAGAAATACCACGGATTTGAATCTTTGAAACTTATCTGTTTCAATTTTAATTTACTTCTAACGTTTGTTTTCACGCTATTATTTCTATTTTTGGAAGCAAGATTTTCTTTATAGTTTTTTTTTAAAGCATTTTATCTATTTTCGTTAATGTTGCTTATGATGTATAGGAAATGTGAAAAATGTTCTTTTTTTTTTATCAAATATTGTTTTTCAATTAAATTTCTATACTTTTTCTTCGAAATATGTTTTCAGTTATTGGTTATTTTTACGCGTGCTTATTTTTTTTCCTTCTTGAGTTAAATATTATTTTTAATAAGCAGATTTCTAAAAATACATACTTTTTTTTGCTTCTTACCTTTCTTCCTCGAAATGAATAAATTAATCTAAAATGAATAATAATAAATTGACCGGAATATGTTTCTAATTTTTCTTTCTACATCCTCTAAATTATTCTTTGCTTTATTTTCAATAAAATGTTGAAATGCAGGGTCAGCTGATAGCATACATTTTTTTTTAAAAAATTGATTAATTCTGGTAGTTTAAATAATTGTTTTGTTGTTCAGTTGGTTTAATTCATTTGAAGAATTTTTTTTTTAAATTTGGAAATTAAATGCTTATGGAATAAGGAATCATGTCGGTGGTATACGGTTGTATCACAGAACAAGAATCAAAAATATCCATTTGGCTGTATATCAAATATATATGTATGCAAATATTGTAACTAAAAGTAATATTGCATTAGGCTTTTATGCCTTTGTATATTTTAGAGTTGAAGGGATGATGGAAGTTAGACCTTAATGCCATTCGACCCAGAGACGGTTATACTATACCTAACAGAAACATAACTGCTACCTATTTACAGTAAAGAAGTCAAGCTGTGTTATAAACTAAGTATGACGCAAAAATAAAAGGACAACCAAACAAAATGAAATGGCTCTTAGGTTCTGTATTTACTAAAATTAGGCGCTCTAAGTCACGTATAAGAACCATGATTATTAACATGCAATAATGCAAACAATGCATTTTTCAAATTCGTAGTACATTTGTAATTATGTATGCATTTTTCAATTCGCGACTTATCGACGAACTCTGCTAAGAAAAGTATTCTTTTTAAGATATCATTGACATTTCTAATAATGTATGCATTTTTCAATTCTCAACTTATCGACGGACGCTGCTAAGAACAGTATTCTTTTTAAGATATCATTGACATTTCTAATAATGTATGCATTTTTCAATTTTTCGACTGACGCTGCTAAGAAAAGTATTCTATTTAAGATATCATTGATATAGTGAGTAAAAAGCTTCAGTGTAAATATTGACTTGATATATTCATTAAATTAATTGCAATTGATTTGGAATATTTTCGTTTATAATCAAATTGAATATGTTGCGGTTCATTATTTTATTTGAGCACCAAATTGTTACCCAATTAGGATACTCAGGTGAGAACAAATTTTAAACTGCGGTTCTGTTAGAAAAAAAAGATATCAAGCTGTCGAATAGAGAATTTTTAGCCGTGTGCAATTTTCTTTTCTTTCATCACTTTCGGAGAAATAAATAAAAGGGAGATAGGGGTTGGGAAGGGCACGCGCCGTATGTCTGCGGTCATACGGAAAAGTTTTATGAATGAGAGGGTAATAAGGGTTTCTTTTATCATCACCGCAGCTGCACGCGTTCTTTCATTTTCATGTAACATTAGTTAATATGTTGCATATTCCTGACACTAATCGTGTTTTTCTTTTCACTTTAGAAGTCAATTCCTAATTGTAATATGAAGGTTAATTTTTAACTATTCTGTAATTCGAATTGTTATTCCGATTTGTGTTAAATTTTTAACCATTCCAGTCCTATTGTAATTTCGATTGTTATCATTAAAACCCGGATTTCGAAGACGTTTTCAGTTTTGGATTTTTTAGGACACTTATTTTTGCTGTTAACACTAGAAAGAAGGAAAATTAGTATATACTATATTGCCCAAAAGCAGTCAAAATGACAGGATTGTGAATGCGTAAATAAATTTGTTTAAAATAAATTTTTAAACAGTCATATAACAAGTTATTAGTAAATATTAACAATGAAAAAAATTATATGTTGTATAAAAAGTCACAAAATTCTAAGAAATTGTGTAATACATCATTTTTTTTGGGTCATTTTTTTCGATATTTTACTAGCTAATTTTTATAACTTTTACGTATTTTTAACATTTGTAGACCGTTCTAGTCGTAAATAACTCGTGAGTTTAGTTGATTTACAGCATGTGTAGAATTCAGTGTATTTTTAAAAAATGCCAATCTGAACCATTTAAATCCTGCCATTTGCGGAAAGTTTGTTCCTGCGTTCGCTTTGATAGTGTATTAAAACAGTTTTCTTCTTCTTTAGTCTTCCGTTATTTTTTAAAGTAACATTAATTTCAAAATTTTGACAATCTCAATTCCAAGAATTATTTTCTTTAACACAAGGACGGTATACTTTCATTACATGTTTTCTAAAATAATTTTCGTTTTATTTAATTATTATATTTTATAACCGTCGTTGAACAGACGACCCAATTTTGAGTTTACGACTACCAATGTTCAACTCTGTAGCAATGAAGTTTTGAACCCAATCTAGAAAACAAGGGAACACCTGGATCAAGTATCGGGAAAAGTTGAGCTTCGTGGAGGACTTTTTGATGGAACTAACCGGCACTCTAATCCATGATCCGTCTACCACTCAGGATTTTTTTACGTCTGCGTCGTGGTTGCTGTGCGAGCCGGTTGCAGAATTAGCATCGACCAGCCATTGCTGGGATTCGAACCTGTGTTCATTCTTTTCGAGGCTTATTTAATTATTTGTATTTTATTTATTTAATAGCTTTTTATCAAAATATATTGCATTATTTTATTCTCACTCCTTATATTCGCGGCTATAATGGTACATAAAACAGATTTTTTTTTCTATTTTTCCTTTATTATTCGTCATCTATTTGGTATAAAAAAAAATTTAAAAATTTAAAACACCTAAAACAACCCTCTATATATAATTACTGCCTTTCCCCCCAAAAGTCTTGCGATTTTTAATGTTTGTTTTGGCCCTATTTCTCGAATAATACAATGTTTTTTTAAATTTTATTTCATTCTCTATAAATATAAATCCGTAATAATGATATCCCTTAATTAAAAATCAAAAATTTCCCTTTTCCTTATTTCCATTATTTTATTCGTGTTGATTCATCTGATTAATTAACTTACAAATCAGCGAACTTAAGGAGGAGGCATAAATTATTAGAGTCGCAGCTGTTACTGCTACATCATTTAGACATTCTTCTTTAATTAAGCAAGTCCCCTGAGTATCTGGTTCTGCATTACTCGGGGACGCTGCCGCATTGTTCGAATTGCTTGCATCCTGACGAGTTTTCTGGTGTTAAAAGTTATTTAGAGAATTCATTCGAGAGATCTTGAAAAATTTGTCTTTTGCTATTCTAATGTGTATTAATTTTAAATAAAACATATCTAAAATTAATTATTTTAATAATCGTTTTGGGAATTTGCATGCTTGTCACTTGGGACAGGGATTTGATATCAGTGTCAATTTGGTTCATCTTTTGATATCGCTATCAACTCTCCCTCTCTATTTTTTTACATTTATGGATAAATTTATCGTGGATATTCCTAAAAGGCAATCAAATAGGCTCGTTGACATTAAATGCAAAAGAATTTTTTTTATTCTATTTATTTTCATGATGTGCTTTCAAAAATGATGAATTAGTAATGTAGTTTTTACACTTTTCTACTATTAGTAATTTAAAATTAAGTATTTTAATATTAATTTTAGGGATTTTTTTTGGATATAGACATCACTTGGGACAGTGACTTGATATCAGTATTAATTTGGTAGCTCTTTCGATATCGCTATCTGTGTATATAAATATAATTTGGGACAAGGATTTGATATCTGTTCCAATTTAGTGGATCTTACGATATCGCTATCATTTTTTTTTTGTCTTCCCCCCTTTTTTACACATATAAATTTGCTTAGAACATTCCGAAAAAGCAACCAAATAAGTCATTAAATGCAAAATACATTAACTTTTTTCTTCTATTTATTTCTATAATGTGCTTCTACTCAATAACTAAAATTTTTTTTTTTAATTTAGCTTTACTGAAAATAGATGCATAATTAAAAAGAAATGAAAAATTAATTAAATTGCATTGAAATATTGCAGGTAATAAAATAAAGGTTGGAAATTTGAAATGATGTGAAAACTTTAGGATTATTTACGAACCTATTTGAATGATGAATCTCTTTGAGGATGAATTCAAACTGAATGTAAATATTAATATTAAAATTCAGTAGATGCATTCATTTGTAAAAGTAGACATCACAACCAAGTTAAGATTAATTTACTTAAACTTGATTTGTTTCGAGGCGATTACAACATTTAGTTGAAACCGGTTTATAAATACATCTCTAACGGAAAAGAGCACATATGACTAAATTAAAATCTTCTCACTGAAAGGCTTCTGATTTTTTGTAATTTTAATCTTTGTAAATCTGATCTTGTTTAAAATCTATATCTCAAATTGTACTCAAAACTTAACTATTCGTTTTATTGTTACATTGTTACTCAGTTTCCTTCTAGACTGTGGGACAAAAACTACTTTCACTAGTTCTTTCTCTCTTCTAATTTTTCGTCGTCCCACAGTAGACAGACTGGTCGTAAAGACATGGTTTCCAGTAGAACACCGATGGCAAGCATCACTGGCATCACAAGCATTGGTCCTAGTTAAACTGCTCTACCGTAAAATGCTCGACTTCGCGTGCAGGTCGTCCTTGCAGGAGCCATCCCCTCTGCTGAGGATCAAAATTGTGATGGAATGTATTTGGATCATCCTCATGGATGTGCTTGTGCAGCTCTACTTGTGACGTTAATGAAAATCTACATTTACTGCTACTCTAATTTTGCGTCAGATATAGTTTCTAGCAACGTTTTATTTACCTTATTACCGACGTCAAACAATTTATATATATATAACGGGTATATGTATGTCATAACAGTGTGGCCGAGCGGGGAAATAAAGCAGGAATGCAGATGAAAAAAAAAGTTTTTATTTTGTAATCACAGAATGGAGAAAAAGAAGCCGAATCACCTCAAATCGAAGTACTTAATTTCAGTTTGGGAAAATCTTGCAAACAAGTCCCGGTGTTCTCCCAAGTCACATGCAAAAAGAATATTATTATTTCTTATAAATCGTTCAAAAAATAGTTCGAGGGATTTCCCCGGTTCTCACGCTTGGTAAAGGGAAAAACTTTACCAAGTTAGTTATCATGATTATAACTAACTCGAATTCATCTAATGGGGGAGGTAAGAAGCACACTTGCATCGTTTAACTTAGTACCATATTTAAGTTACAGTGAATTCAAACGATATTGCAGTTCATCGTGCTTAAGAGTATATGAATCAAGTTTTCTTATTATATCTGTTACCGGCAAAGTATGAAATTCGGCATTACATATAATGCCTAAAACTAGCCGGCAAAGTATGAAATGATTTATATTTCACACATTGCCTAGGCATTATATATAATGCCGGATGCTATTTAGGCAAATTATGAAATAAACGTCCTGATGAGGTGATTATGTAAATGATGTGCATGCTACTGTGAATGGGTCCCGCAGTGGACTGATCGTTAAGACACGGTTCCCAGCAGATCACCGAAGTCAAGCATCACTGGCTGCGGTCAGTGTGCGGGTGGGTGACCACTTGGATCAGTCTGCGTAGGGACCGAGGGTGTGCGGTATTGGTCCTCGTTAAACTGTGCTACCGTAAAGTGCTCGACTTCGCGCGCAGGTCGTCGGGCTACCGAAGCGGGGGTGCCATCCCCTCCGCAGAGGATCAAAATTGTGATGGCATGTCTTCGGATCATCCTCCGGGATGTTTCCCAGACCGTCGCCAATAGCCCATTGTGCAGCTCTAGTGCGACGTAAATTAACAACAACAACAACAAAAAGCTACTGTGAATGGAAGAAATCGGTGGTTGTTGTCTTTCACCGGTGAATGTTGACAATCACATAGTCGCTTTGGTGAATGTCCGAAATATTTATTACATCCGATTTGATATTAATTTATTCGTGGATATAATTACATTTATTGGATATAATTACATATAATGCCTAGGCAAAGTATGTAATACTTCTCATATTTCATACTTTGCCTAAAAACGCCAGGCATTATATATAATGCCGGCATTTCATACTTTGCCGGTCACATATCTACAAAATTTTCTCAGATATTGTATATATTGAGTGTATCTTTTTTAAAGATAGTCTCTACCAATTTAAGAAAAAGAAATAACTCCTAATATTTATCAATTTTATATCTTGAGAATCACGTTGAAAAGTTTTATGTTTTTCAGTAAAAGTTGAAGCGCAGAACTTAAGTAAGTAAACTTAAAACTTTTCTGCAATTTATGGTTGATGAAGTGCGGCTCTTCAAATGGCTACTGGTACAGTTCTTCACACATAAGTGATTTAATATCTTTCCATATCTAGTGCTAATAGTGTTCTAGTACGCCGGAAGCGAATCTTTTAATGTGTAATTGGGTGTATCTTTCACTTTTGAAATGGAATTGCTATTTAAATGGTCTGTATCTGATGGGGCCATCGTTTCTGACCATGCTCCGTTGCATTCTAATGCATAGGTTTATTATGTTTTGATTTTTATCTGTCATCTGGAAAGCATGTGATCTTTTCTTTTTTGCATAATAAAATATTTTTAAATTTTATTAATTGGCAGTAAGATTAGTGAAGGCCGGAAGTGTTTGAATTCGTTAGAAGTTAAAAAGGATTGCGATTTAGTGAATTCTATGAAATTTGTCGCTTCGAAATTAAATTTCATAAAATTATTTCATAATTCATGAGAAGCTGTTAGATATTTTATAATATGTTTTGATTTTTATTTGTCTTAGAAACGTTTTTTGTTGTTGTTGCGATATTTTAAAATTTTAATAATTGGCAAATTGGCATTAAAATTGGCTATGACTGGGAGTGTTTGAATTCGTAGAAGTTAGGAAGGATTGAGATTTAGTTAATTCTATGAAAGTTGTCGCTTCGAAATTAAATTTCATAAAATTGCTTGTTAATTCATGAAAAGCTATTAAATATTTTAACGAATGTTTTGATTTTTACCTATATTCTTAGAAGCATATTCTTTTTTTGAATAATAAAATATTTTTAAATTTTGCAGTAAGATTAGTCAGGCCTGAAAGTGTTTGAATTCGTTAGAAGTTAAGAAGGATTGAGATTTAGTGAATTCTATGAAAGCTGTCTCTTTGAAACTAAATTTCATAAAATTATTTTATAATTCTTAAAAAGCTGTTAGATATTTTAATATCTGTTTTAAATTTTGCCTATCTCCTTAGAAGCATGTTATTTTTTTTTGCAAAATAAAATATTTTTAAATTTTAATAATTGACAAATTAGCATTAAAACTAAACTGTTCCTAGTAGTGTTTGAATTCGTAGGAGTTAGGAGGTATTGAGATTCTATAAAGTTTGTTGCATCGAAATTAAGTTTCAAAATTCATGAAAAGCTTGTCATATGTTATAATCTTTTGAATTTTACCCATTTTTTTAGAAATGTATGATTATTATTATTATTAGAGTATTAAAGTATTTTTCAAATTTATATTGGCAGTTAAATTATGTTTGAATAGTTTAGTTTTGTAAAAGTCAGAAACGATTGAAATTACTTGAATTCGTATTTTGTTGAATCGAAATTAAAAGTCAGAAACGATTGAAATTACTTGAATTCGTATTTTGTTGAATCGAAATTAAATTTCATAATTCATAAAAAGCTTTTAATTATTTTCCTTTTTTTGTGTACCGTGTTCTTGTTTTTATTTTTATTAAATACGAATCTAGTGTATTCAATTCATTTTTTTTTATGAAAGAGATTACAGTGATTTATTATTCATAATTCTTTCTGCTTTAAAATTAAATCTTATTAATTAGTACTGTTCAGAAAAATAGGTTCATGAACTACAATATCAGTTTTAAATAAATATTCCCAAGAAACTGAAACGTTAAGATGAACTTGATTAAAAACTTCATTCCCTTCAAAAAAAATACAAATTGGAAATAACAGTCGACATGTTTCAAGCGCTCAAAAATGGGCTCCTATTTTCAAGACTTGCCAGACGTGAATGAAAATAAACAAAAGAGATTTGAAATATAAAAGGTAAAGTTGTCATTGAAAAATAGAAAAATAAATCTGAGAAACAAAAATTAAAACGTAACCGCGAGAAAGATGATAAAAAAAGATGATTTATTGTTCAGCCTTTTTTTTTCCTATCTTGACTGCTGTGGTTTTTCTAGTTTTTTTTTCACCTTTACTTTTCCATTTTTCGTTGGCAACTTTACGTTTTATATTTTAAATCCCTTTTGTTTCTTCTCATTCACGTCTGTCAAGTCTTGAAAAATGGCGCAGGTTTTTTTGAGAGCTTGAAACATGTCGTCTGTTATTTTCCAAATTTTATATACTGAAAGCAAATGAAGTTTTTAATCAAGTAAATACAAAATCAGTGCCTTGAACCATAAGATCGTACTTATTCGCTGGAACCATTATAGCAGAGGTGTCAAACTCAATTTTGCAGANTCCTAATATTTATCAATTTTATATCTTGAGAATCACGTTGAAAAGTTTTATGTTTTTCAGTAAAAGTTGAAGCGCAGAACTTAAGTAAGTAAACTTAAAACTTTTCTGCAATTTATGGTTGATGAAGTGCGGCTCTTCAAATGGCTACTGGTACAGTTCTTCACACATAAGTGATTTAATATCTTTCCATATCTAGTGCTAATAGTGTTCTAGTACGCCGGAAGCGAATCTTTTAATGTGTAATTGGGTGTATCTTTCACTTTTGAAATGGAATTGCTATTTAAATGGTCTGTATCTGATGGGGCCATCGTTTCTGACCATGCTCCGTTGCATTCTAATGCATAGGTTTATTATGTTTTGATTTTTATCTGTCATCTGGGAAGCATGTGATCTTTTCTTTTTTGCATAATAAAATATTTTTTAAATTTTATTAATTGGCTGTAAGATTAGTGAGGCCCGGAAGTGTTTGAATTCGTTAGAAGTTAAGAAGGATTGAGATTTAGTGAATTCTATGAAATTTGTCGCTTCGAAATTAAATTTCGTTAAATTATTTCATAATTCATGAGAAGCTGTTAGATATTTTGTTATATGTTTTGATTTTTATCTATCTTAGAAACGTTTTTTTTTTGTTGCGATGTTTTAAAATTTTAATAATTGGCAAATTGGCATTAAAATTGGCCATGACTGGGAGTGTTTGAATTCATAGAAGTTAAGAAGGATTTAGATTTAGTTAATTCTATGAAAGTTGTCGCCTCAAAATTAAATTTCATAAAATTGCTTGTTAATTCATGAAAAGCTATTAAATATTTTAACGAATGTTTTGATTTTTACCTATATTCTTTGAAGAATGTTCATTTTTTTGAATTATAAAATATTATTAAATTTTAATACTTGGCAGTAAGATTAGTTATGCCTGGAAGTGTTTGTATTCGTTAGAAGTTAAGAAGGATTGAGATTTAGTGAATTCTATGAACGCTGTCTCTTTGATACTAAATTTCATAAAATTATTTCATAATTCTTAAAAATCTGTTAGATATTTTAATGTATGTTTTAAATTTTACCTAATTTCTTTAGAAGCATGTGATTTTTTTTGCATAGTAAAATATTTTTAAATTTTAATAATTGGCAAATTAGCATTAAAATTAAGCTGTTCCTAGGAGTGTTTAAATTCGTAGGAGTTAGGAAGTATTGAAATTCTATAAAGTTTGTTGCATCGAAATTAAGTTTCAAAATTCATTAAAAGCTTGTCATATTTTATTATCTTTTGAATTTTACCCATCTCTTTAGAAATGTATGATTATTATTATTATTAGAGTGGTAAAGTATTTTTCAAATTTAAATTGGCAGTTAAATTATGTTTGAATAGTTTAGATTTGTAAAAGTCAGAAACGATTGAAATTACTTGAATTCGTTTTTTTGTTGAAACGAAATTAAATTTCATAAATCATAAAATTGTGTACTGTGTTCTTGTTTTTTTATTGAATACGAATATCGTGTATTCAATTCATTTTTTTTTATGAAAAAGATTACAGTGAATTATTATTGATAATTCTTTCTGCGTTAGAAGAAAATTAAAATTATTAATTAAGCTTATTAATTAGTACTGTTCAGAAAAATCGGTTCATGAACTACAATATCAGTTTTAAATAAATATTCCCAAGAAACTGTAAGATGAACTTGATTTAAACTTCATTCCCTTCAAAAAAATGCAAATTGGAAATAACAGTCGACATGCTTCAAGCGCTCAAAAATGGGCGCCTATTTTCAAGACTTGCCAGACGTGAATGAAAATAAACAAGAGAGATTTGAAATATAAAACTTAAAGCTGTCATTGAAAAATTGAAAAATAAATCTGAGAAACAAAAATTAAAAAGTATCCGCGAGAAAGATGATAAAAAAAAGATGATTTCTTGTTCAGCCTTTTTTTTCCTATCTTGACTGCTGTGGTTTTTCTAGTTTTTTTTTTCACCTTTACTTTTCCATTTTTCGTTGGCAACTTTACGTTTTATATTTTAAATCCCTTTTGTTTCTTCTCATTCGTCTTGAATATTGGCGCATGTTTTTTTGAGAGCTTGAAACATGTCGACTGTTATTTCCAATTTATATGTATTGAAAGCAAATGAAGTTTTTAATCAAGTAAATACAACATCAGTGTCTTGAACCGTAAGATCGTACTTATTCGCTGGAACCATCATAGGGTGTGAAATTGAACCATATTTAATAAGTTTAAGGCACCAAAATAACCAAACGCCTAGGTTAAACCATGACATCGTACGATCAAGTTTTTTTAAAATGGCTTTACATCGTATAATGGTTGCAGAAAATTGACACAATATTGTAGTTTAAAGCTTTTTAAATTTTTTTTACCAGTCTACTTGAGGATATGAAGTGAAATTGTTCTGTTTTTAAAATTATGCGTTGAAAAAGAATAGTTTTTTCCTCCTAAATTTCGTGATTTGTGCTAGTTATTCTTATTTTAAACTATTATTTTTGTTTAAAAAAATTAATGATAACAGAAATGTTATATCTAAAATTGGAAAAAGTGATGCAAAACGTAACTAGATAGACGTTTTTATTTTTTAACGTCTTATGTTGGTTGTAATCTATCTTTCTGGCAACTTCTTTTTTATTATTTTTGTTATAGATGAGTGTTTACATGAGTTTTCACAGAACTGCTGAGAAGTGTTAACTGTGATTAAAAAAAAAGAAGAGAAAAGTGCGTTAAAAAAAGTATATCCTTTCTTTATTTAAAAGAGCTACTTCCCCCCACTTATTTTTGTCTAACCAGATGCAATTTCTTTCCCTAATTTATTTTTAACTTGAAAAATAATCAGTGCATATTTTTTCATCAGCAATTCATCCATTTGTTTTGTAAAAAGTTTTCGGGACAAATACTTAGATGCTTGTTAGTTTTATGTTTATTCTTTTAATGAAATTTATGAATTTACTAATCTTTCCATTTTGACTAAATTCACAGCTTCAATTTATAAATTAAAAAAGTAAATTATCAATCAATCGGTATTAATCTACACAGATACGGCTAATATGTAAACACAATTTAAAACGTTAAAATGATTTTACTTTATAAATATTGTTTGTTGTCCTTCTCTATACTGAGGATTAGATTAAAGCACGTTCTTAGAAGTTTACCTTAAATAAAGTTTAACTATTCTCAGTATCATGCAGCACCATTAGTGATATTATGACATTATTATCAATAGCATATGTTTTTGATAGCACCAATAAAGCATATTATCATAATTCATCACAAAATTTTTTTCAAGATCAATTTACCCATTTGTACAAACTTAATCTTTGATCTCACAGTTGCCGTTTAATTTACATTATTAACGTTTTTGTAAAACAGGCTTCAAAAGATTAACTATGAACAAAATAACCAAGGAGCTTCAGATAGTTTTAAAAATACTAATTCGATGAAGTCGCTTTCACATACTTACCACCTTTTTTCTTCACTTAATAACTAAATAAAATAAAGTAAATTAGCGTACATCACTAATGCTGTCTTTCAAAAAGTAGAATAGTCTATAGTTTAATTTTCTACAATGCGTAATGGCAAACTTATTAGAAAAATTACTTTTTTGTGCGTCCTTCTCGAACAAGCTAATTTGAATTTTGAAAATATTTTGAGATCTGGGATAAAATAGCTTGCGCAAATAGTTCTAGAGTTATAAGCGAGGCACATAAAACTCGTTCTAAAATTATTGTAGTTTGATACTAAGTTTAAGTATCGTCCTTAATTACTTTTTTTTATAAATATTCTTATAAGTTTTGTATCAAAACACTGTAGTACTGCTATAAATTCTAGGTAGGCAGTCCTTTAATTAAATAATGTCTTTAATCAAATGTTGTCTTAATAAATGTGCAAGCGATTGTGATAGATAAGTGCAAACGATATTTATAATATATTCGACAATGACTTCATTTTAATTGTTTCAGCTAAAGTAATTGTGCCAATCTAACTGGTATTGCTTGAATGCGTGTTGTGCAATTGTTCACGTTTCAAATAATTTTTTGAGGTTTTTATTACAGGCGAAATGTTTTTACAGTCTTATTTGAAGAGTTAGTGAAGTTTTATTAGCGTTGACTGTTTTTATTAACACTTGAGTTGAATTATCTTTTTGAAAGGTGGCATCAGCCAATATCGTCTGTAAACTCTTATAAACTATACGCAGGTAGAATTCTGTAAGTAATGGAACTTCTTTTAAAGCGAATTTTACAATTTGTTACGCATGTTTAAGTAGATTGTTTATCATTTTCGCTATTCTATGAAATTATAATGTTAAATATTTGATGCCTGTATGCATTTTCAGCGAGACTTAACATTTTCGTATATTTTCGTATGCGTATGCTTTCCTATGTGTATATTTTCGATTTTAAAATAATTGGAAATTTTAGTAATTTTTATGCATCTGCACTTAAATATTAATAAAACAGTTAATTTAAAGCAAATTTTAAATCAACGATGGGTAAAAATTAATTTTCTATTGTAAATAAAGGTTAACCTCTTTGAAATAATTCAAAATGAAGCTGAAGTTCCTTTTCAGCTTGCTTATATTGAAAATTAGTATACTTGCTGTTCCATTATTTTAATGTCGTGTTAATTTGTCTTATTATTTTAACTGTCAAATTATTGAAGGTTGTCTTTGTTTGATATTGAAATAGCTTACATAAAATCTGATTTTCTTTAGTAATCATATCAGATATGAAATATTTAATAAGAGTATCTTACATCTTATAAAATGTAACAAATCCTAGTTTATTAGAATTATATCAAGTTAGTAATAAGTCACTTGGAATTTTTCAAATTTTACTTCGCACATTATATCGGTACTAACTTACTTTTTAAATTGGTTATGATATATAAAATGTTATGAATTTGACGAAATTTGTCCGAAAATCATTGATTTTTTGAAAAGTGTTTTAATTTTTATAAAACTATATATTGATTATTATAAAAATACCAGCATATATTTCTTTAAATTTACAAATTTTTTTTAAAATATTAAACTAGTTATTGACTTACAAAAGTTTCTGCTGTTGTGACCGAATTTTAAAAATTGGCGGCGAGGTAGAACATGGGAATTTTGACCGTTTTTTCTCCGTCGTAATGAGTAATTTAAAAAAATTCCAACGCTATATGGTGACGAATTTTCCGCGAAGCACGTTCACACGTTGGAGTATATTATGTATATCTTCTGTCACCCGCAGTGGAAATATAAAATTCTGTTATTTTTAATCGTTTTTTTTTTTTAAATTCATTTTTACAATTTGAACTACAAGATGCTGTCTTAAAATAAATTAATATTTTACTTACAATATAGCTGTCAAAATACTTTCTTTAATTCTATGTATTAAAAATGATTATATAATGGTTCATTCCTGCCTGATTTAAGTCAGCTAGCTACTTTACTTTTTAATGATTTTAAATACAGAATTCTGTGTTCAACGCTACTCTGCTACCTTAATCTAAATTCACTTTTTTCTTTTCTTTCCTTTCTTTCTTTTTTTTTTGTGTGTATGTGTGTGTCCAAACACCATTAGCCAAAAAGTGACCACGCTACTTGACATTTTAAATTCTTTTGGCATTCCAATGCTTATCTTTCGAATTTATGCAATCCACGTCACGTCAACCTGTGACGCGTGCTTGCGTGCTTCCTCCCTCCTCTCCATCTTCTGTAACTGAAACTTAAAACTGCGTGACACTTATAGACGTCGATATATTCTTTCAATTCATTTCGTCATTTTGCTTGCGTATTATATTTTAAATCGTCATCATCACGGCTGCTTTGCTGTGAACCTGGGTTTTTGTTTTTAGTGTGCGCCGCGAAGCACATTTCCTTTGTCTGTTTTATTTTGTTTGGTATTTACGAAATGTAGCAGATATTAGTCCGTGGGACTAATAATAATGATAATAAAAAAAAGACCAATTACAAATAGTATTTATATTCATAACATTGTCTGCGAAATAAAAGTAAAATACATTTAATGTCCTTAGATGAATAAGAACTGACGTCACTTCGCTTATTTGTTTTATAAAGGAAACGACATGCCGTAAAGTTATTTCTTGCTCGGATTTTCAAGTTTTATTCAGACAACGGAAACAAAAATATTTTTTATTGTTATTTCGCTTTATTTTCTTTTAGAGCAGTTGCAAACAATCATTTGCCTGTTCTGGAGAGTTTTCCGACTAGTTTTGCATTTTAAACATTAACTTGACCCCTTGACATATCATTAATCACAAAAGTAATGTGACTAAAAATACTATTTATTTCACGCCAAAATAATTAAAAAGACGGTAAATTACTACAAACTAAATTTTGCAAAATTTTGATTATTTTTGCTTGCTTTTTAAAACGTACAGCATGACATAATTACTATAAAGTGATGAATTATTTAAGCTTACGAATTATTTAGAAATAGTGATGGATAAAAATCTACTAAATTGAATTTATTAAACCAACAATCACAATTGATAAACTGCCACATTAAAATATTTATTTGCTGTCTGGAGCAAGTTGACATCTCTGTGTTGAAAACGTCTTAGATACGTCAATTATTGTTTTGATATAAGAAACAACTGACGTCTCCCAGACGTCTTCGTATGTCAAAGGGTTAATAGACAGTTTTATTTGTCCTAATACAAACAGAAAATTTAGAGTTTTTTTTTTCTTTCCAATGCCGACCTGGATAATGACCTAGGTCATACAGGCACCTGAAGGGCAAATTTGTTGGCCTATCTTTCAGGGGCACCATATTAGGTGGGCCAACGTTGCTCCCACAGTAAGGACAGATTGTACAGAGAAGGAAAGAGCATCCATGCCTTTCCCGGGATTCGAACCCAGAAACTTTCTGATGCAAGGGCAGTTCCCTCACCTCTACACAGGCCGGCTGGCCAAATTTAAAGGTACACTGTTAAAAATTTTATAGCCATAATTCGTACAAATTTGCTGCTACCTTGATGCGATGACAATTTCCACCATATAATAGTGCAAATTAAACCTCCCGAAACTTTATGTTAAAGTTTGACTTGGAAGAGAAACATGGTTCCATTTTACACCTTATTTTAGGTTGAAGCAAATTGACTCGATATTGCGGTTTAAGGTATCGATACTATGGTTCATGGTTCATGAACAGAATTTTCTGAGGGTGTAGTTAATAATAAAATGAAGAGTTTGTCTGTGTACCTGTCTCTTTTATAATTCTAAAACTGTTTGTACTAGCGTCCTGAAATTTAGACAGTTGATGAAAGGGGTAATTTTATTCTCGATACTAAAAATAATTGAAAAATTTCCAGTTGGATTGTTCTTGAGAGACATTTGAAAAATGGAATTTTCTCATTTGCTCAGAACTCGCCGTTGACATAAATTAAACGGCAGACGATTCTGTTTTTTCTTTTTATAGCTTTCGCTTATAGAAATGGAGATTTTTTGCATGTTCTTTAACATCTAATTATTTTTCATTCGTTTTTTTGTCAGATGAAATCAAGGATATAAGTGAGAGTAGTGATACATAAACAGATTTCGTCACCAAATTAATATTTCTAAAGTTATGTGAAACCACGTGTTTATTTTGTTCATAGTTATGCTTCAAAAAAAGGTGACGCTGTAAAATTAAATAATTTAAAATCAACTGTTTTTGTAATAAAAATAAATAAGTTTTCTACTTAAAAGCAAAATTTATGAAGTATTAGTACTAATTCGTTTAGAAGAAACATAAAAAGAAATAAAAAATAAGCTATGCATAAGCAATGCAATAATAAGCTATGCATAAGCAAAAGCAAAATTAACGGAGAAATAGCATTAATTTATTTAAGAGAAGCGTAAAAAATCGCAAAAACTATTATTGTGGCCAATTATGATTAATTAATTTTGATAATAGGTACGAACTGAAATAAAAAGCCGTGTACTAAAAAGTAAAATTCATGAAGCAACTGTATAAAATCGCCCTATACTGTTATTAATGGCAATGATGCTTAATGAGTTTTGGCAATAGGCACTACTGGCTTAATGGTAATTTATGAAGTTTTAATAAATTCCAAATATCTATAATACAAGGAACAATGAATTATCATATTATTATGGGATCTTTTGAACCTGTATGGGACACTTATGGAAGTTTGTCGAAGAACCTTTCAAGTGAAATAGAGTTTTATTTCCTACAGGAAAAGAAATCGTGCAAAATCTCATGGTTACCCCCAACCATTAATAACTATTTTGTAGTATTTAAACTAACTATACCATTTAAGGCTAGCGATCATTGCAAGTTGTAATAATTCTGATCCAAGTTATACTGTGGTAGAGAGCTTAAAATCATTTTAATAAAAATTAAGATTGATTCAAGGTAATAGTTTCATATAAATTCGGAGAATGTTTGTCTATTTCATCCGATAATATATTGCTTTCGCTGTCTCTTTTATTGACCTTGTTTGTTCCTTAGTAAAAAATGGAAGTTCCTTCCAAAACCGATCTCTCAAACTATTTTGACCGAGTAAACGATTTCTGGGTCGGACCTGATTGTGTGAAGAGATGTTTTCTGTCCTTCATTTAATGATCAGATCGGATGTGCCTTCTAATTTATCTGATATTATCTAATTTTAGAAAACTTATAATTGTATCTCCGGGAAATGGGTTCGTTGAAAATGATTTTTTATTGAATGTTGATAAAATAGTTGATGAATGTGAAGACTAAAGAAAATTGTAACTACTAGTGTTTAATTTACATATTTAAAATGTTTATATAATTCTAAATTATGAGATTCTTTTAAATTTCATCGAAGCGTAAACGAATTTATCCGAGGCTTTTTGATAATTCTTGTTAATTAAATGAGATAATTCAACATCTTTATGTAAATGTTAATGAATATTTTTCATGTTTGTGTTTATACACTTGTGTATAAAATATGCTTTATTGGCAACAAATCTTCTCATACATATTGTGTACGGAAAATTGTAGTAAAAATTATAGCCGAAATTCATTTCTGCAGGGCTCTAATATGATTTAAAACTTCGATTTTCTTTTCTTTAGCTTACGAGTTGGATTTATTTTGAATGTATGTTAGAAACACAACTCGTCGAACTCTCATTTTTTAATATATTGTAATTAGTTAAATGACACGAAAGCAATCCATCTAATGGAAAATTAATCACAACTATAACTTGACTCAAAAGTGTTATAGTCATATGTTTCAAAATATGCTTTTGAATATGTATATATTTGATTTCTTGAGGATTCACATCCTATCTAATGTTGCTCACCAAATATTAATCAAGTGAATATCTTATTCTTATTTTTTACACTGATTCACTCTACATTGTTGAAGGCTTTAATGGTCACGATACACGAGACAGCAAGTAAAAACGTAGCTGCTGTTGTGAATTCTGCTTAATTTATATTTGCGATAACAATTTATCACTGTTTAAATCATCGTCATTAGTGCAACAGCTTAGGGTGGGTTTTGGCCTTCTTCTTTTTACCTCCAAGCAGCTATCTTTGTCACCTGATTTTGCGAGTTGAACACCGTAATGGTTTTGAAATCTGAGTAATTGGAGTCCAGCCATCGATGTTTTGGATGTCCTGCAGCTCTACTACTGATTGGTTGAATATCATTATATACATTGTTATATAGATACATTAAAATGCGTCTATAATTATGAATTACTTGATTATATGAAATCAAGAAGTGTAAAAGTCACGTGTTTAAAAATATGCTTTTGATATATATATATATATATATAATACACATTATGAGTGTTCGCACGCTAATTTCTTCCGTTCTCCAAAATTTAATAATGTTTAAGTTTTATTTTTCTGCATTATTAAATCTGCATTATTATTGAAAGGTTTGACGATAACGATGCATGAGAAAGTGAATAATAATAAATCTTCAATAATGAATGGAGATAATTCGATAACCACAATAATATTTTATCACTTTTTTACTAGCTTCTAAAAGCTATTATTTTAAATGAGTGAGCACCATTCCGTCTTCGCTTCTGAATACTATTTGAATTTTAAAGTTCACTTATACTTTGAACGAATAATCTCAGCATTATTTACGAGAGAAAATTTTCAAACTAACTCTGGAATTATATTTCTTTAAGACCACGGTATTTCAGTGTCTAGACTGGAATATTTAAAGCGTTTTAAAAATTGCAACTATTAGTCAAGCGTAGACGTCAGATATTTCATTTGAAGTTTTTTTCACTATTAAAAATTCCTATAAATTAGAAAGCAGCGAATGTATCATTATATATGGAAACAAATATTCAAATGTTTTAATAAGTACTGGAATTTTATTCTTAGTTCTGGGTTACATTTTTTTAAGAAAATGTATTGATTTTACTGTAATTATTTTTCTATTTATTATAACTGTTAATGCAGATTTCGATCTGCATGTTATGTGTTATTTATACCGGAATCGTCTAATCTTGTGAAATATACGCATAAAAATACACTGAGCAAGTGAATGTGTTTCGATTTTGAAGTTACGTTTTTTTCTTTCTTTCGTTCTATCTTTTTTTTTTTTNTTTTCCTTTTTTTTTTTTTTTTTTTAAATGTTAGTTTAATTGAAACACGTTTTTCCTACGTTTATATCAAATATCGTGAATTATTTCNTAATCTCAGCATTATTTACGAGAGAAAATTTTCAAACTAACTCTGGAATTATATTTCTTTAAGACCACGGTATTTCAGTGTCTAGACTGGAATATTTAAAGCGTTTTAAAAATTGCAACTATTAGTCAAGCGTAGACGTCAGATATTTCATTTGAAGTTTTTTTCACTATTAAAAATCCTATAAATTAGAAAGCAGCGAATGTATCATTATATATGGAAACAAATATTCAAATGTTTTAATAATTACTGGAATTCTAATCTTAGTTCTGGGTGACATTTTAAAATTTTTTTTTATTGATTTTACTGTGTAAATTATTTTTTAATTTAATATAACTATTAATGCAGATTTCGATCTGCATGTTACGCATTATTTATACCGGAATCGTTTAATCTTGTGAAATATATGCATCAAAATACGCCGAGCAAGTGAATGTGTTTCGATTTTGCAAGTTGTGTTTCTTTTTCTTTCGTTTTATCCTTTTTTTAAAATGTTAGTTTAATTGAAACACGTTTTTCCTACTTTTATATTACACATCATGAATTATTTCGATTTTTCAAGTTATTTTCTTTTAAAAATGCTGATTTTTTTGAATTTTTATTTCACATATTATGAATGCTTTTCGATTTTTCGAGTTATGTTTTCTTTATTTACAAAATTATAATTATTTTATTAATTTAGTTATTTTTATTTACAAAGTACAGCTGATTGAGCAATGACTGCATTTTTAATGTCGGTATGTAGAGACGTCTGGTGACATTAAATTTTTATGACATAAGCCGTATCAAAGAGGACACAACATCAGTATAAGATGCTTATCATAGAATAATATTGTGCGTACTTACCTGTTTATGATTGGTTTAGCGCGAAATTGTTTGATACATGCCAAAACAGTTATGAGTCTATTTTTTTAAATGCCATTCTTTAATTTAAAACTGCGAGGAAAAAAAAAAGGTTTTTATTATTATTTTTATTCATAGCTATTGGCGAATTTTTTGTAAACTATGCAAGTTTTAATCTATAAAGATAGACACCAATAGCACTTGTCAGCACACGCGAAATCGGATATTATTCCAAGTGGAATACTTTGCGGTGTTCAGAGAATATTTTAATTCCTCTTAGTTGTAAAAGGATTGAGACAAATTCTCTGTAGGTGTTATTTTTTCATCATCCATAATTACTAAACGTGTTCCAGATGAAATTTCCCTCAAAAGAGCATCCTCTCAAATTTTCATACAGTAGTTTTAAACGCAGTTGAACGTTTTTATTATTTCTTAATAGAACAGGGCTCGTAGCGTTTTTAAAAAGGTACTTAAATGTGCTTATTTTCGTTTTTTAAAAGCCCTTAAAGGTGCTTCTTTCATTGGGTGTTTTTGAAAAGTGCTTAATTTTCTTTTTTCCAAAAATTTACCATGTCGATTTGCTCACGTATTATGCAAAAGCGAGATTTTCTCATTGTTCGTTTTCTCAACGTTTTCACAATTCACTCAAGCATAATCTATTTCGGCGTACCTTCGGCTCATAGCGTATGAAAGCGCCAATCATTTTACAGGTTTGATGAAATACTTGCGAGTTCGCATGTGCGTCTACTGAGCTGGGTTCGGTGAGATTGTTGCGCTCTCATGTGCAACTCTTGCATTTTGCAAGATAGTCTCAATTTCAGACTTCATTTTTGAACGTCTGATATCGAACCAAAAAATCTCTCGATCATTTTAAAATGGCTAATGTAAGTTCTTTGTCAGAAACTAGTTATTTTATCATGATCATGAAAAGTCTGTGAAAATTATTTTGCATTTTGTTAATGTATATCAGGGCTGTCCAACTGGCGGCCCGCGGGCCATATGCGGACCACCAACACGTATTGTGCTGCCCTCCAACTTCTTATTCAGGCTGATCGGCCTCAGTTTTCGCATTAAAATGTGAGCAAACTGTTTTATAATCCTTCTGTTCCATTGTTTTATAATTAATAATTCAACTATTAATTGTTATTTTATAAGAGGTAAGAAGTTATTGTTCAACTTTTTCAAACTGCGGCCCGCCAGGTGATCAGTGACAGGAATTCTGGCCCGTGGGCTCTTTGCAGTTGAACAGCCCTGATGTATATAGTGCTTAAAAATGTTTTTTTAATTGCTTAAAAGGTGCTTATTTTTTGTTGAAAGATTTGGCCAAATAATATATAATGTATATTCTTTGATTTGGCTACACACCCTGTAGAATTTATTTGATTTTATTCTGTTCCATCTTCTATAGTCCATAGTTTGATAAAGCAAATGCCTCGTTATTTTTATTTTATTTTACTTTTTTATTTTATTTACAAACAATTAGATTTATCTGTTGTATAATTTATTTTTAAAATTGAATTTTTTTGTTGTTTGCATCAAAACAAGGTGGTGGAAATTCTGCAAAAATTTTAAACTCTTCAACAATAACTTATTCCATTAATCTTCCATGCTCCATCCCTTTACCACGCGATCTCACGGAATAAGACCATAATTTATTCTTCTTTTGTTTCTGGACTATATTTTGCGTGACCGAGGACCCTTTGAAATGTCGTGGTGATGAGTGACCGAAAAATTCGTATTTTAGATCGGTTTGTACCACCATTCACCTGTCATTGTCGTGCGTATAAAAACCGTGTGGGAATGTCACTTTTTTTTTTAATGATAACTAGTTCGTTCACGAGAATGGATATCATCTCATCATTGATACTTTCACTTCTGTGTGATACTTTCACCTTTGTAAAATTATCAATGTATTGTTTTTTTTTTGGTTCGATATCTACCAGAAGAATCGATGTGCCATGAAATATTTTTTTTTCAATAAAAAGCTGCCACTGTTGTTATTTACAATTTTTTTTAAAAATTTTTATATTTGATCAAATTTTATTTTATTTTACAACCATCGTTGAATAGCCGATCCAATTTTGAGTTTACGACTACCAATGTTCAATTCCGTAGCCTTGTAATTTTGTAATCCAGAAGAAAAGGGAACTCGTAGATCAAGTATTGGGGGATATTTGAATTCGTGCAGGACTTTTTTGACGAACTAAGCCGCATTTGCGTTACATGCTGTGGAAAACCGCAAAAACCTCCTACGTTTAGCGTGAAGGGAAGATGACTGTAACCATAGCTGCCAACTCTTCCGGTTTTCCCGGAAGATTTTATTTCCATATTTAAAGTGGTAGCGAAATTCATGTTATTCCGCTAAACTTTTTGAATTATAATAATAATTATAAATGAGTCCGACCACCACTACATATAAATAATTACTACAAATATTTAAAAGCATATTAGTCTTTACGATAGCGAATTTCAACCTTTTTAAAATATAAATATATTTTTGAGGAAGATAGTTTTTCGGTAATTGTTTTACTACTACTTGAAAATCTATTCTCGAAAAGAGTGAATGTTGGCAGGTATGCTGTAACCCATGATCCNCCCCCCCCCCCCCGAGGATATTGTCTGCACTGTGGTCGGTGCGAGCTGGGTGCGGAGTACTTATAGCCATGGCTGGGATTCGAACCTGGTTCTCTATATTGGGGGGTTCTCTATATATTGGTTCTCTATATATTCTCCTGGTTCTCTATATATTCTCTATATACAACTGACGAACGCTTGAGCCACTACTACTTTTGGTCAAATTTTATTTTATTTTATAACCGTTTTTGATCATCCGACCCAATTTTTGGGTTTACGCCTACTAATGTTCAACTCCGTAGCCTCGTAACTGTGAACCCAATCCAGAAGACAAGGAAACTCATGAATCAAGTATTCCACCACTGAGGATATTTTACGTCAGCACTGTGGTTGGTGCGAGCGAAAAATATTTAGTTCTCCTGAAATAGCCCTTACGTTTTATTTTTTTGAGGTCAAAAACGTATATTTAGAAGCTTATCCAGTGGCGCTATTAATTTTCTTTGCTTGTTATCAGTGTTATTTTAATCCTTTGACGTAGATGGGACATCGATATCCCTTTTGTAGATATTTTTTTCTGACGATCTAATTACTAGCAAAATTAGATTTCGGTATTTTTTGAATATAAAAAGCAGTCTTATTAGTTTCTAAAAAAATCTGTTAGATTTCCAGAATTACATTTGTATTTAAATATAAAATTCCAGGAAAGTAGTTTGAAAATAAGATTTTTTTAAATTCATATTCAAAATTTTATTAATTACTAATTTAGTAAATTTTAAGAAATCTCATTATAAATCACTGTTTCTAATAATAGGTAACTGCAAATTAGAAAAATTATTGTTTGGAAGTGAGCCGTGTTTGGAAGATTTTATCTTTAACGCAGTAAAATGCATCGCTGTTTCATTCTGCGTATTTCATAACCATCAATTATTAAAATGCTTCATATAATATTTGACTAATTTTGAGGTTTTGAAAAAAAAGTGTGAAAAATATGTTCAATTTAAAATTCTGCATCAAAGGGTTGAAAAATATAAAAGAGAAGTCAGTACTAATTAAATGCTATCAAATCCTATTTTACTTTAAAAAAAAAAAGAAAAAAAAAGATACGTTTATTTTCTTAAATATAAGTTTTGAGCCACATCCATTTCCTTTAATGCACACTTTTAGCTGTGCCCATATTCTTAAATCTGCATTCGGAGCTGTGTCCAATTTGTTTGAATGCTCATTTTGAATTGTGTCTGTTTTCTTAAATATGCATTTTGAGCTATGTCCAGAATTAAAAGCTCCCCGACGATCTTTTTCCCTTCTTATTATTGTTGTGTATAGTCATCTTTGTATTACTCCGCCGAAAATTGGGTACTTGAAGAAGATCAGGAATACCCACACATGTGATCTATGACGTTTTGTTTTCTATCATTATAAACAATATCAGGGTGGCATTGCTGTTCATTTCAGTTGAAACTATTATATTTTATTAATTGCCGCAGAATTTTCATTAAACGTATTTTTCATAAAATTTTTTTTACTATTATTTTGTATTAATTGGGTCAAAATAAGGAAAAAATATTATACTTAGCAGTTTAATGATTTATGGTTATAAAATACAACATGGAACACCAAGTTATCCTTTCTCTGTTTTATGGTAAAATCTTCCTAACATCGTTCAATTCCAAACAATAATTTTTGAAATATACATTTATTCAGATCAAAGAGGAACAGTTCATTAAAATTTCTTCAATTTATGACATCAATTATTGATAAATTTTGAATAGTAGTTAAGAAACAATTTTCTAGCTACCTTTTTTTTTGCATTTTATATTATAAATACTTTTACTATCCATACTTTATTATTTTTTTTAAAAATATCTTTCATTATTTTAATAGAAGCTGCGATATTAATTTAGTTAGTTCAAATTAACTTATATTAAACTTTAATTTTAATTAAAACCATTTTTTTTCGTTGTTCAGTATATTATAAATTATATTTTTAATTTTTAACATATTTTAAAACTTTTTTATTTTAATACTCTTGTATGAAAATTTCGCAAATTCAGTCAGGGAGTAGTTTATTTAATTTTGTAATTTTGTTACAAATTGTGTTTTTTTTCTGATAAGAACTGTAATACTAGTGTCAAGTAATTCAATATTTCAGAAATTTCAATCTTAAAAAAAATATTTTCTAGACATTTGTATTAATACCATTATAGAGGTATTGTTAAATTCAAACGATAGATGGCAGCTCTTGTCCCATAGATTTCAAATCTTCCTGAAGATGCGGAGATCCCATCACGTGCAGAGAGAGATAGCAGGGAAATAATATTTGGCAATGTTATCGCTCTTTTTAAAGAGAATTTTTTCTTGGGTTACTTGAAATGAGTAACTACTGGATTTCATTGATCGGATATTGATTCAAGAAAGTATTGTTTTGGACTGAAATGACTTTTGAATCCATTTATCCTTTATTTACATCATGATCTTACGTCATTGTGCGTTGTCAGCCACTTTTCTTCAAATCCTCATTCGATGTATTAGTTATTTGCTTTCGGTGGAAGCTTTTGATTTGTAAATTTTTAAAAATATATTGTGCTATATTATGCATTATTTTTTTTTTTGCAATGCCTAAAATCATCATTATTTTTTTTGTGTTTTTCTTTTGTTATGATAGTTACAAGAAGTGAACAACTTGTTATTATTATGATCATTTGCTTTCTTGGAAACAATAAGTATAATATAATATAAATAAATGTTACAAACTATTTTTTATTTAAATCGATTTGAAAATAAATTATTTTTTGGGGTGATCCAATGCAAAAAGTGCAGGGCGCATCTTTGATGAAAGATGGAGGGCCGGTTTTTGGTGATGATAGAAGTTTATTACGAAAGTGATGCTTCTATTGAATGATTAATCACTATATAAGGTATACTTAATTATGTAAAAAAATTTTTTTTTTACAACTATGCCCTTTTATTCATATTACTCATGAGTCTTGAGTCTTGGCGCCTATTTTTTTGCGCTCGTAAACATATCGAATTTTTCCATTGTTATTTACATCAAGGACAATCTTTTTTTGGTTTTAATAAGTCGATGCATTTCAAAATTTTGTTTGTAGCAGTCAGTAAACGTTTGAAACATGCATTATTGAGCACAGAGCTCTTATATAAATTTCAGCATTTTAGCTAGTTGAACAGTGCTCAAACTGTGATAGATGATAATTTTATATGATGATAAAATGACCATAAACTCTGCTTCTAGCGTGCATATATGGCAGAAAGTGATTAAAACTTGTATTCTTATCAGTCTTGGAGCTTCGGTAATCATTAAGTGTGCTCTAGCTAGTCGGAAAGTTAGTGCTTTAGCTAGTCGCAATATAGATTGGATTGGAGGATTCAACCGTTATCCGTTATAGACTGGAAAGCAAGTTNTATATATATATATAGTTTGTCTATTTGTTTATAGCATTAAGCTCTCTGAAACAGCCATTTTATCGGCTGTTATAAATTATCTTTAGGAGAAAAATGTACTAATTATTTGAAATTTGTGATTTTCTAAGATTAATTGTTAAAAATAACCCTGAATTATGTAAAAAATACATACACTCAATTTCAACAAATTAATCATTATTACTAATTCTTATTAATTATTAATTAATGGATAGAAATAATTTTATGGTTTCTAGTAGGTTATTTATTTTTACAAACTAATCGTCTCATTTTTATTTTTTTTGTTCAGTAATAGTTTCGGTGAAAGTAAGCATGCCGTAAAACTTTGAAATTGCTCCCCCCCCCTTTTTTTTTTAAAAATTATTATTATTACAGTTACTTTATTTTTTGAAACACTAAATTGTTGTATTAAAAATGTACTGACTGAATCTTGAACACAGCACGTTAATAACTCCAGACAAAAACCTCAAGTCTTCTATTTCTGATTGAATCTTTCGTTTCTTTAATTATTTTGAACTATTTTTTTCTTCTTCTTCAAGTAACTCATTCGTCTGGATTTGAATGTATTCTTTTGCTATTTATTACTATTACTTATAAATCATATTATCGAAATAATCATAGATGCCAAAAAAAATCATCGCAGTTCAATTTTCCATTTAAATTACTACTTTGAAAATACAGCAAAATGATGCTTTCGTCACTTATCACATCCGTCAATATCTGATCAGTCTCGTTTGCATCTAATAATATTCTTATGTGATTGATGTGTGCAGAGCAACTAATGCTTCCCCAATTTCCGCTTCGAAAGGTTGAGAGAGAGTAATCTAACTCAAATAAATGACTGCCCCATTATTCATAATGCATCGAATCGTCGGAAACATAAATGGACCGCCCGATTGTATTCCTGCTCTTTTTCGTATATTTTCATCGGGCATTTTGCGCGCATAAAAAGATGCCTTGTAATTTATTTTCTCTTAGTTGCTGAAATTAATTCTCGTTTATTGCTCTACAGGTATATTCTGTTGCGCGGAGACGGTTTAAATGAGTGATGGTATTTTGATGCGAAAGTATGAGTATAGTGATTTCCTTAAAAGGATTGGTATCTAGTTATGATTTATGCTCTGACGGAACCTGTGCTCTCGGTTTAGTAATAGCTTACAGAGCCCAGGTTTTCTGAGTACAGACAGACATCCAAGAAGGCTATTTTTAAGATTTATGTCTAATATATTCGCATTCTGGGAAAATTAAATTAAATTAAGCATTTAGAGTACTTCTGCGTTTTTAATACTGTCTGTATATACCTCTATGTATTGGGCAGTGTGCTTTTTTTGTAATTACCAGACGGTTTAGCTTTTGTTCTAAGTTAAATCCGTAAATGGTTTTAAATTTGTTGCGTTATTTTACACTTCATATATTTCTTTCGATACTAATGCTTAATGCTTCCCAATTTCTGCTTCGAAAGGCAGTGAGAGTTTATCTAACTTTAATAATTGACAGCCACTTTTTTTAAATAATTAATCGAATCACCTATATAATGGACCATATTTTTGCTTTTCGTTTATTCGTCGGGCATTTTGCATTCTTAAAAGTACACATTCCCCCACCCCCTCTTAGTTGCTGAGATTAATTTTCGTTTATTGCTTGCTCTACAGGTGCATTCTCTTATGCGGAAGGTTGAAATGAGTGATGATATTTTGATGCGAAATTATGAGTTGAGTGATTTCCTTAAAAAGATTGGTATCTAGTTATGATTTATGCTCTGGCAGAACCTGTTATAGTCATAGTCAGACCTTATTTGTCGCTTGAACTTCTTTGCATTCAGCAAACTTTTCAGTTTTGTAGTTTTATTTTAAATTTCGTAAATGGTTTCAAATTGTAACTTAATTTAAAAATTCATATATTTCTTTATATACTAATGCTTAATGCTTCCAACTAATGTTTCCCAATTTCTGCTTCTAAAGGTTTTGAGCGTTAATCTAATTGAAATAAATGGCTGCCTAATTATTAATAATGAAGCGAACAATCCGTATTTTTGCTTATCGTGTATTCATCGGCATTTTGCACTCATAAAAGGTATCTTTTTCTTTTTGTTTGAAATTAATTCTCGTTTATTGCTGTATAGGTGTCTTCAGTTGCGCGAGGAAGGTTGAAATATGAGTCATGGTATTTTGATGCGAAATTTCCTTAAAAGGATTGGTATCGAGTTAAAATTTATGGTCTGACAGGGCCTGCTTCTGCGTTTAGTAGTGACATACCAGGCTAACGTTTTGCAGTACTACTGGGGCTAGGTTCATCCCAGAAAGTCATAATTTTTACATGCTTACTAATGTTTACATTCTTTTTACTCGCCTTAGTTCTCCTAGCGTTGATTCCCGGTGCAAAATTGCATTGAAATTTTCCTGCTGCACACTGCCTTTCCATTGAATAATATGTGGATACGACTATTGCCGGTTTTGCGATGCCGGGATGCTACTGTAACATTTTAACATCTTCAAACATTACAAGCGTTTAATTTTATATCTTTTTTATATTTTAATTAAAGTTCGAGAGTTTTCCTTTTAAGCTGCGCTTATTTGTTTCACATAATAAAGGAAAGTTTTTGTAAGGTTGGATTCTGGTTTTTTCTTGCTAGTTTATAAATTAAAACAATTTTTTCAACCGTTTGCGTAACATTTGATCAAATCATTGGTTATTTTTGCTCGAAGCTACAGATTTACGCGGTATTTTGGGATAAAGAGGAAAATGGTGTCAATAATTTGTTTCAGATATTGAACAAGATTCATTAATTTCAGAATAGGCTGAAAACTCACATAAGTTGTGATTACTCCTTCGATATTTCCTGAGTAATATTAGCATTTGAGGAAAATCTTTGTTATAATGAGGAACTTATAAAAAATTAGTAAATTTTGCACTATTTTTAAACTATGACTAAACCAAAACAAGCACAATTATTCTGCTGCTCAATAGATAAATCAACGCGAAGGAGAAAAATTCTCAATAATCGTTTTTTTAATGAGTTTTCTATAACTCTATTTTAACATTGATAGTAATAGTAAGGGAAAGAAAATAGATAAGAAGCCGCTTTTCTCAAAATTTATCGTGAAGCACTTACGTTTGCTTTTCAATTGTAGACCTGAAATTAGTAGTAAGGGGAAGAAAATAGATTAGCAGTAGTATCCAGCCTTTCAGTCAGTAGCCAGTGACTGGTAGACTAATAATTTAGTAGCCTCTTTTTTCTCAGACTTAATGAGTCGGTGACCGATATCGATAGGATCGATATAGATACCTTTCATTTAAAAGTCACATTTTGTAATTTTTTTTTATTTTGCTTGAATAAAATTATAAATTTAAAAAGAAAAATTAACATTCTGCGACTATGAAAAAACGACTATAAAATTAACAAATCTACGACTATAAAAAGTTAATTCAACAATATAAATATGTGACGAAATTTAGTTGAACATTCTAAATTTGAAGAACTTTATTTAACAATATTTGGGAGGTGAAATACATTTATATGTATATTACAACTTCGAAAAATGTGAATTGTTAAAAAACTCTCCTTTCACATTAATCTTTCCATCACAAATTGATAAATTCTGAAATATCAAAATTTTGAAAGGAGACATAGGACATTTTAATGAAAATTCTGTTTTCTAGAGAAATTCTGAACTGATGTACTTTTATCATTAAATGATCCAAAAAAAAAGAAAAAAAAACAATTCAATTAACCAGTTTATTTAATTCAATAACCAGTTTATTTAATTAAGGTAGCCACTCTTTTTTGTTGACTCGCCACATAGCGAGTGGTTATTTTCAGGTTTATTCAATTGTACGAATCGCATTATACTATAACTATGATAAAATAGTCACGATTAAAACTTTTGTTGTAATAATGCCCTTTGTGAACATTTATAAGGTATTGTAACTGTAAGAATATTTATTAGTTCGATTAAAATAGCTAACACTTAAATGCATAAAAATATCCAGGCATTTAAAAACAGAAAATTCATTCCGCCTATTACTGGATTTGCAATATCTAAATATAAAAACAATAAAGTTAATAGTATTAAATATCACTATCGTAATCGCATAAACAGTTTATTTGAAAATAATAGTTACACGATAGAGTAAAACTAAGCTGTTTTTATTTTTTTCTTAACTTTTATTATAGTGCCTCCTAAATTCCTCTCGAAATTTTTCGTTAGATGTTTCCTCCACTAAAAGTAGAAAATCGTGAGAAACAGCATTCTGTATTCCGTGCTCTTGAAGGAAATCTTTTAAAGCATTTAGTTAATTAAACCTGCTCCTGAAATTAAAGACTAAGTGCTGGCCACAGCAAGCGCTTCTTGTTTACTGGGTTTTGGAGTGAATTCGAAAAAAAGAGAAGAAAACGAAGCATAATTAGATTTTTTTTTTCTTACTTTGCCTTACTTAGATGGACTCTTATTTTCTTTTCTTAACTGAAAAGCTCGCTATTTTCTTTCTTAAGGAGTAAACAAAAGGGGATATAAAAAGAGAATAGTTGCTCAAGTATACGGGAAAAACCTATGAATGATTTATTTGGTGTAACTATATTTAGAACCAAACAGTATTATGCTGGTATGAGAGGGAGCTAGGCTTGTACTGTTTTCAGATTTATGCTAAAGGAGAAAATTTGACGGCTATGTGTTATGGCTTATAAATAAAATTTAGTGTCAGTTATTTTTATCTAAAATTCTTGTATTCTGTTTGTCCTATTTATTTTATAATGTTTTTCTTTGAATTGCTGAAATGATTTATATAGTGTTTTTTGTGGTATGGAAATTTCTATAAATAATAAAATGCACAAAAAAGAATAAGGTACAAAATAATGTCTCTCAAAAAAACCTATTAATGTGAGAAATATCAAACTTGACGCAGCGGAACAGAAATGTTTTTTACAAAATCATTCTAAACTAACTATTTGAACTTCTATATCCATTTTTTTTTTTAAATTTATATTTTTTGTCGCAATTTTTTACGCCGTTGTAAATAATGTTTGTTGTGTAGAAGTATAAATTGTTTCTTACTATATTGAGGTTGTAAAGTAATAATAAAAGAAATGTAGCGGTATGTCTCTATCAGCTCTAATTTAAAATATTCAGCTGTAGTTTAGTTTATTAAAATACACAAGAAAAATATTAGTTGTATTTATAAAGTTATTTTGACTTAACTTGTTTCTTATATGATAAAATTTTTTTCTGTATCTGCCCGTTTCTGAAAATTTAGGTTAGTATTAATTTCGAATAAAGAATGTAGTATTCAATAAACTGATTTTGATTACTGGTGTTCTTTTTCGTCTTCACAAACACAGAAGACCCTTGCAGGCTTTGCATCTTCTATCTGCTTTTGATACCTCTCCATTTTGTTTTTTTAATTTCTAAAGTTTTTAAGACTTTTTTGGCATCAACCGATCAGTAATCGGCTTCTATAAGTGGAATGATGATACTGATTCCAAATGTCTATCAACTCTGGATATAATTTTTTCCCCTTTCTCCATCAATTTTACTTTTGGTGAGTAGAGTTTGCGACAGTTTGATTTTTCACACCAAGCAATTATTTTTCCTTGGTGTTTGCTAAAACTGATCCGATTAATATTATGTTGCTGATCAGAAATTACAAAATTGTTAATTATTGCTAAGTATTTGTAAACAGATTTTGACTGAATTAAGATTGTTTAATCAGGGCTGTAGCATTGATAGAATGCTCTAAAAGCAATCATGTTTCTCACTATTTCAGAACTTCCAACCTTTATAACTCAGTACATATATTATATGTTACATTTCGTGTTCTTTTTTTTTTTTTTTCTTTTTTTGTAATTTAATAAAGATATAGAAATCGAAAATTTTTCTATTTATTTTATTTTTAATTTCTATTTTATAAGTTTCAAATTAATTTTTTGAAATTTGATTTCTAAATTTGGACATATTTTTTATACTCTTTGATTTTCACGTAAAATTAACCAGGAAATTCCTTTCAACGCATAAATTAAGTTTAAATTAAGTACATTTTCTGCAATATTAGGCTGCAATATTATAAGTTAATAAAATGGAGATGTGGCGATTGGAGAGATACCGTTTATCTCTTAGTAACTTAGCTTTCGTAGACTCAGCTAAGTGTACTTGTGAAAAATGCGCTTTTTACCTAGTATGTGATTTAAAGATTACAATCTTAAATACAAGGAATTGTATTTAGTTTAATTGTATATTATTTTAAATAACAGTTTGATTAATATACTCTGTGTATTTTTTACGCATAGATTTTTGTATACAGAAATGTGTTTTTACGTTTACACATTTCCATTATTTCGCGATGCATAAATATAAAAGCATGATAGGATTTATTCTTTGAATTGAAGCTGGATTTGTATATATATAAATTTCCGTTAATCTCTTTTTTTTTTCCAAAAGAAATTCATTTTGTTTTTAAATCATGAATTAGAAATGGTTATTAAATGTGATCCGTTAAATAAAATTTATTCTTATTTCTCTTTTAACCTGCAGATAAATCTTAACAAGAAATTAAATTCGACTCATAAATTTAATGCGCAAAGGAAGTAAATAAATTTAGTTACAACACTAGACATAAATGAAAAAATTTAGTAAAAATTAGTTCGTTGGCTCTATTTTTGGCGATCATTCAATGTTTGTGACAGCTTTGTCCCTATGTGTTGCTGTCTTCTTTAGATCGATTCTAATGAACTTTCTCTGGGTCTTCGTCCTGAAAAGTACTCTCCCCCAATTTTACTGGTGCAAAAGCTTTCCTTTTTCTTTCCAGTCTTTTATTGTGTTATTTTACTGAAGCTAAATATCCGGTCCTGCATTAGGGGTTTGATAATAAAGTTACCTCCTCCATTTCTGCTATCGATTATATATTCTTTATTTTTAGTTCATTTTGCCGTGAGTGCAATTCGCATCTACAATACCCTTTAGCGTAATTTACGATAGTTACAAATGCTCATTCATACAAATGTACCTATACCCATGAAAGGTCTCCTTACTTCTCTAATTGTCTAGACTTAATTATTGCTGATAGCAGTCGTAATTCAATTAGCAGAACTTGCTGTTTTCTTAATTGCCTTTAAATAGAATTGTTCAAAAGAATGTGTATAAGAATTTCATAAGTCTTTGATGAAATTAAAAGGCGTGATGAACGAATATTAAAATCTTATTGTTCGCTAGTTTAGGTGATGAATTTATTTTGATTTGTATAATAATAAAAAAAAAAAATATGTAACAACAAATTTGGTTATAAAAGATAAGGTGATGAAGCAATTAAGATAAACACATGGGAAAAAAATTTATTTTGAATTTATACTATTTTTTACCTTAATTATCGCAACTGACGTAATTTAGTTATCAGGACATTTTGTTTTTTTTAATTTTTAAAAATATAATTCGTAAGAAAACGATCTGTAATAATTTCATAAGTTTTTGACGAGATTAGTATTTGTAAGCAGCGAATATTAAAATAATTAATTGTTCATTAGATAGTACATAATAAATTCATTTTAACCTAGTAGTTCAATAAAAAAAATATATAATTATAAATTGAATTGTAAAACGATGTACTTAATAAAGTAATTTTACTGTAATGATAAATTTATCTTATTTTTAACATAAGTATTGCTGATAGCTGACGTAATTCAACTATCAGGATTTGGTTGATTTCTTTTAATTGCTTTTAAACGAAATACGTCAGAAAACTCTTCGTCAGATTTTCTTAAGTCTGTGATGAGGTTAAAATATTAAGACAACAAATTTTAAATTATCGTTCGTTAAGTAGCTATAAATTTATATTAAGTAATAAATAACTAAGTGCTTAGTTATTTATTAAAAAACTTTTTGTAAAAAGAAAAGAGTTTAAAAAAAGCTTTAAAAACGTAATTTACTTTAATTGGTTATCTAATTGCATTGAAAAATCAATTGAATGTATTGAATTTTAAATCAATTCCATCTTGAATCTATTTTTAAGTTTTTTGTGTCTTTCGAAAGATTTTTTTAGTAAAATTATCGCGCATATTTCTAATGCCAATGTACACAATTTATATTCTCTATCTTTTGATATAACTTTAGAATGCTATAAAAAAATCGGTTGACGTTGAACGATATTAGATTTGTTGTGTTTTTTTTTAAAGGTGTATTATTCGAATCTAATTACTATTAGAACTAGTTTATGTATATGATATTTTATTAGAGTATGTTTAAATGAACAATTATAGATTTTGTATTGCATTTATTTTTACATAACGTCTCTAACCAAAGTAGCACTGCGATTGGTAGGAAAATTTTAGCCCGTGTGCTGTGAAGTCCAAATAACGTTATCGTGAAACTTGTAAAGTTACGCAAAATCTCTCTATTATTTAAATCGGTTTAAATTTTAAAACAGTTCAACTTTTGACTTTATTTAGGTTTCACAAACTGTAAGCAATATTTTATTTAGAGTCCCTGTTTTATGGTTCAGTTATATTAGTGCAATTTTTAAAAGTCAGTTTATGCTGTTACAAAGTATAAGTTAACATATAACTATAAGAGAGTTCAATATTGTTGAATCCTTGTTAAAATATTTATATTTTAAATTCAATTATTATTTTAAACTTGGATATTAAATTGGTTGAACATTACCAACCTTCATTATTAAAAAAAAACTTAAATTTTGAAATGAACTTGAACGTTAAATTGGTCGAATTCCGTATTTTATTATGGTTCCGAGAAAATTACAATATTTGTTCAGCGTTTCTATTTTATGGTTTGATTACTCGAATCCAATATTTTAAAATAACTCTTAACTGTTAAAATGATTGATAAATTATTAAGTTCGAACTTGTTATATCCTTAACAAAATATGTATAATTTAACACGAATTATTAAAATGATTAGTTTATTCCGAATATTGTTTAAATTATCTTAAACATAAAAATGGTTCAATGAATGACATAATCAAAATTATTTTTATGGTTCTATATTATATATATATATATATCCTTGTTATTTATATACTGTAAATGTTATAACTATAAATGTTGTTTATATAAAAAAAAAAGTTTCGTTGATTCCAGTTGGTTGGAAATCGTCCTTCCTGTAACGAAATTAAATAAAATGCAGAACTTTTTCTTTTTAACTGTTAATACTATTCTGTTTCTGCCTATTTTTATTTGCTAAATATATACCCGCATTGATTTTTAACTCGCCCACAATCGCATAAATGATGGATAACCTCAAATACATCTTGAAATTTGCGTTTTTGCAACAAAAGTAACGTCCACAGATATAATGGATTGACTTCGCGCTTTCACCCAACTGACAGACGGAAGATATCATGTGTATTTTGCTTTTTATTATTCTAAATGCGACTGTGGAAAGAAAAAAGGTCTTTCTTGGTCACAGTTACTTCACTCTTGCATTGTGTTTCCAAGTTTCGTAACTAACAAGTTTTATTTTCTTGACTGATTCATAGTACTGTACTGGAATGCAATGCATTTAAATAATTACGTTAAGTATTTATTTAAAATAATTTGTATTTTTATAGAAATAAAAACTTAGTTACAAAGTAATTATTTAGATCGATTTTTGATCTTTTCTAAAATGGTTGCAGAAATTTTAAACATAAACGGTGCAATCGTGCCCGCATACTTTTATACCTATTACTGGTGACGGAGCTTGCTTTTTTTCAAGCAATGGCATATATGCTAGGGATCTGTTCAGACATTTTGTGAAAGGTCCGTTTTTGTAAAATTGTGAAAAAATTACTCGTAATTTGTGAATATAAAATAAACGTTAAGTCATATTCTTTCAACCAGGGTCCTGCTTTTGTGAATTTGTGCAAATAGGGTCCTGTTATTGCAAAAAACTTTTTCAAGGAGTTTTTAAATTGTAAAGACATACAAGATTATGTTCAACACTGTGAAATTATAATTAAAAAAAATTAAATTTTAAAAGTAAACAACAATTGCTGCTACTAAATTAGAGATGCAACATACAAATATTTGGTATTTAGCCTATATTGCTGAACGCAGAGTATCGGACGAATAAAGGAAGAAGCGTCTGACGAACACAAAACTTGTTCGTTTACATTTGTCTTTCTCCCCCCCCCCTCCTTCCTGGGAAGGGTTTATTCGATTAACAAAACATTAATGAAGATAAACAAATTTGTGAAGGATTCGATTAAAAGATAAATTATTTTGTGAAGGGTCCGTTTTTATGAAAATATATTTGTGAAGGGTCCGTTAACAGACTCAAATTTCTTCTAAACAGACCCCTGTATGCAATATACATATTATACAATACTTAAGTAATGTCTCGAGAAGTGCGGTAGGAAGTAGTACAGCCCGTAATGGAGCAGTGGGATGAGTTTTCTATATAGTATTATCTCATGACAGATATATGGAAATAATTTTAATACTTCTGCTGCCTACCACGCTGAATTGTCTTGAACTCAAACTTACGGTGTTTTGTGTGATTGAATAGCTTCTGGACATATTTTAAATTATTACTAAAATTCAATACTCAAAGAACTTTGACAATATCTGCGGCATCCCTTGTAAATCGTTAAAATTAAAATCAACGTATTTCCGCTCGGTAAACAGCTAGACGATGAAAGAATTTAGTTCGAAAAAATAGTTTAAATCTTTAAAAAAAAAAAAGAAAAATGGTTATACGCTAAGTATTTATTTAGAATTTTTTTTATTTCATTCATTTCATTTCAATTTAGATGTTAGGATAGGAGGAGGGGAAACCGTTTTTATTTCTATTGAATTAAGTTTTAATATTTTTTAGAAACTTGCTATAAAATTTAAGATTTATATCCGGCAACATCTAATATTTTCTTCCTTCTTCTTTTTGTTGTTGTTACTTTTGACTTCTACTCAAATGCTAGTTAAGTTAATATAAAATAAAGAACTCCAGAGGGACAAATTTTTTTTATAACCATGGATAAATAGACATTATTAAATGTCCAAGAAAACGCTCTTCTATTTGAAAATATAACTTATTATGTTTATGTTTCTTGAAGCCCTTCAGTATAACTAAAACTGGTGTTATGTAGACGCGAAAAATCGATTAAAACTGAAGAATTTTCGTTTATTTTTCATTTTCTTCTTTTCAACTCCTTTCGTTCAAGATAATTAAGAAAAACCAGGCTAAATCGAACATTCGTGTTTACCAAAATTCTTTATTACTTCAATTTCTCATTTAAAATTTTCATTTGTCAGGAACGCACCTCTCCGTGATGTTTCCGATAAAATAGCCATTACGCAGTTTCCCGCTGTTTATTTGGCGTGTTCGCTCTGCGTTCGATTTGCTATATTCCGGCAACCCTACAGTCGAAAATTTCGGACTATCGCGGAGTTGAGAGAAACGTAACTTTATCGTTTTCTACGTCCCATCTGACGATCTGGAGGTGCTTTTGACCTTTTACCTGCAATACACTTATGTAACGTGTTATTTTGTGTCATCTTTCCTGCTTCCTTTGCGTGTTAACAGGAAAAGTTAACTTACAGTTGAAGATGATGCGGATTCTTGTCCCGGAAGCTCCAGGATAAGTAGTAACGTTTCCTGGAATGTTTCGTGGGGGTAAAGCGGACATTGCCCCGTTCGAGACACCCCTTCTAAAATTTGTTTAGTTGATACTGTCATTTTTGAACTTGATGATGTTCATATTTTTACTTGTTTAGAAATGGGATTTGGTGAATGAATTTTTTAAAAAAAGTAATTGTAAACAACCAAAACGTGGTGTGTGGGTTGAAGATCTATCAAACTGTGTGTAAGAAGAAAATCTATCAATGGGATCTATTAAACTGTGTGCCGGGAAGAGTGAAGTGATGTGATAGTTAACTAATAATTGTTTGTTGAGATGTGACAATGTATCAAAGCTATACGACATCTATGGTTTTTATTTTATCACAATTTGTTTTACTCATGTAAGTATTATTTCAAATTTTATTAGTTTTACTAAATTTCAATTCAACGTTCGAAAATTTTCAGCTCATTTCCGCAAATTATTGTTCATTAATTAATATTATAGTTCCACAAATTGTAGCATAATGATATTGAAAATCAAGCTGAATTATTTCCGTTAGGTTAATTCATATTTAATTCACATTAAAGTTATGTGCTGCTTAGATGTTAAGCAATAAATCAATACATAGCATCTGATTTATTACAAAATGGATATAGAAATTACTTAGGTTCCGAAAATTTAGATTATTTTGTTTGTTTTGTTAGGTTTGGCTGAAAGTAATGCGCTGATCAGGTTTTTAATAAATTAATACATATATATTAAGTAATTGTATTCACTTTAGTGAGATAATGCATGCGAACTATGTTTATTTTATTAGTATGGACCATGTGTGGTGTTCTTCTTCGTTCTTAGGGTAGTGATTTATATTCCAGATAATTTAATGTACAAAATATTGTTGAAAAAGTTACTTAATTGAGAACAATCGGCGACTAAACATATAAAAAAAAGAAGAAAAAAAAGACCCGATTTAAAATGTGTACCATAAGTATAGGATATTTTTTTAATAAATCTGTGCCGTTGATCACGAGGAAAGTGACTAACGCATGTGAATTATGTTTATTTTATTGAGTTCCTGGAATAGGTATGATGTTCTTCGTTCGGTAATGATTTATATTCCAGATAATTTCATGTACAAAATATTGTTAAAAAAATTATGTTGTTAAAAGAATGGATGACTGAACATTTAAGAAACAAATCAGATTTAAAATGTGTACCATGAGAATAAGATATTTTTTATAAATCGGTGCCGTTGATCACGAGGAAAGTGACTAACGCATATGAATTATGTTTATTTAATTAAGTTCCTGGAATAGGTATGATGTTCTACATTCGGTTGTGATTTATATTCCAGATAATTTCATGTTCAAAATATTGTTAAAAAAATTATATTGTTAAAAGAGTCGTTGACTAAACATTTAAGAAACAAACCAGATTTAAAATGTGTACCATAAGAGTAGGATATTTTTTCTAAATCGGTGCCGTTGATCATGAGGAAAGTGACTAACGCATGTGAATTATGTTTATTTTATTAAGTTCCTGGAATAGGTATGATGTTCTTCGTTCGCTAGTGCTTTATATTCCAGATAGTTTAATGTACTACATATGGTTGAAAAAATTATGTTGTTAACACTAAACATTGAAAAAGCAAACAGATACCGATTTAAAGTGCGTACCATAAGAGTGGGAAATTTTTTATAAATCAGTGTCGTAGATCATGAGAAGTGTGATTAATGAGTTAGAAATTAGAAAAGCAATTTGCCTAACAGAACTAAAAATATTAAAGAAATTTTTTTTTTTAAAGATTTACAAATATAACTTTGCACAAAAATCACATTAACAACAATATCATCAATTAGAAATTTGTAAACTCTTTTATAAATTAATTAAACACATGTAGAATTGAAGACTAATAAATAAAATTTTGCTCCGAACGAAAAAGCTATTTTGCTTTTGGATTCAAAATTGCAACCTCCTTTAAATCGCGCTCAAAATTTTTAATTTGAATTTTAAAAAATTACCTGCAATTTTTCTTCCAAATCACTTAACTGATGTGTGTTATGCTTATTTTCCAAGAAAGAAAAGTATTACGTGTTGATACATTTCGTAAAATTAAATTATTTATAATCGAATTTTTTTTAAAGAACTTCTTGTAACTACCCCCAGGATAATTATACAGTAACTATTCTGAGGAGAATTTTCTTCCATATTACAATTTATATGTGTAACCAAGGTGGCCACAACCCTGGAAAAATTTATAAAGTGGTTAAGAGAGATTGAAGAAACAATTGCTTTCATTAACATATATTCTGTCGAAATATATTTGTAAATTTAAAAAAACCTGTCTAGATATTTAAACTTTTGTCACCACTGGTTGTGGCCACCCTGGTAATGCTCATTTTTCAAGACGTACTTTTGTACTACAAAAGGAATTTTGTTGTATATTTTAGAGGTCAATGTTTTGTAATGGTGAAGAAATTTGTTTTGATAGCTGTAACATAGATTTTATATCCATTCTTCTTCTATAAAACCTATAGCAATATGCCTATTTACATTTATTTAAAGAGAGATTTTAGATCAAATGACAAAAAAATGTATTTTTTTTTTCGAAAATGTTTTTTTACCCTAATTTTAACTTCAATGTTAAAAGTTAGTTATAATATTAAAATTAGAAAAAGATCTTTCATGAAAGCAACCTGACTTGACGTACTATATAAAATCGCAAATATCAATATAAATATTTTAATTCTTAAGCATCTATCAAACAGTATTTCTTCTCACTCAAAAAAATTGTATCAATGTTTAACCTTTATATTTCTAGATCCATTAAGGTGCTAATTCGCTGCTACCTCAATAAGATATTAAATTAGACCATGATTTCCATTCAGGTTGAATTATATTTAATCGCAATCATGTTCAAACACACCACCCAACTATGACCAAGCACCTTACTCCATTTTTAGGACTCTCAATCTTTTTAACATCTATGCTGGGAATAAATAATGATAAAGCCCTAATTAAATTTTGACCCTGGTGAGACGACGTGAAAAATGCCTGAGCTGGTACCCCCTTCTCCTAACTTCCACGCTACAACCAACGACAGGACTTTCAGCCACCATATATTTAACGTGCACATGCCGATTCTTTTGTCCGCTACCAGGATCGAACTCACTACTTCAGCCTTCCAACCATGTAATTATGCTCAAGTCGAATTAATTTAGTTAATGAAATGGATCAAAATTTTTAATAGTGTCTTGATATATTCAATTATATCGATAAATTCTAATTTTTTTTTTAAGAACTTGCTTTTATAATAATAATCTGGGATCGAATCAAGAGTGCAGCAAATTAAAATCATTTTATGGTTCAACACGGTTCAAAGTTCAACGTATCGATAAGCTCAACATCTTTAAGTTTTATTCTTTTAAGTTTGATATTTTTAAATGTCAACTCTTTTTAAAGTTACTTTTATAATGTTGACTTATCTAGGTTAACTACTCAGTATCTAGGATGCAGCGAATTAAAAATTTAATATGGTCCAATGCTGTCTATTGATAATTTTAATATCTCTTATGTTAATTCTTTTTCTAGTTACTTTTATAATGTTAACTTGACAGACACACTATCAAGAATGCATCGAATTTAAACCATAATATGGTTCAATTCCTTCCAAAATTTCGAACAACGTATTGATAATTTCAATATGTCTTTTTAAAGATACTTTTATGATGTTAACTTGGGACAGTATGAAGGGTTGTGGAGAATTTAAACCATAATATAGCTCAACTCTGTCCAAACATTGTATCGATAGGTTTAAGTTTCTCTTTCAATTCAATTTTTTTTTATTAATCCTTTCCAAATGGTTTGTATTTAGTAAGTGTTAGATTTTTGATGAATTTTTTATAAGACTTTTATTTCTTAAAGATTAAAAATTATGAAACGCAAGAAAAATACTTGACTATTATTTAAATAAGGCAACCTGTTTTGCAATTGGCTTATTATATTAACTTGTTGCCTTGCCTTCGTGTAAAGTGTATCCTTAATGTGTTCCTTATCCTTTTTATCGTCACGTATGAGTCCAATTTCTATTGTCTTTCAAAGTTTTATCTCAGATTTAAATTATGCTACCTTCATGATTGGTTTAATTTGAACGATTTTATCGTTTATCGTTTTTTTGACTTTTGTATCAACAAGATATTCATGCAAAAGTCGAATAAAGTAATTATGTTTATAGTTAGAGACTCTACAAAAGGAATTTTGTTGTATATTTTAGAGGTCAGTGTTTTGTAATGTTAAAGAAATTTGTTATGATAGCTGTAACATAGATTTTATATCCATTCTTCTTCTATAAAACCTATAACAATATGCATATTTCCATTTCTTTAAATAGAGATTTTAGAGCAAATGACAAAAAAAATGTTTTTTTTTTTTCGAAAATGTTTTTTTACCCTAATTTTAATTTCAATGTTAAAAGTTAGTTTTAATATTAAAGTGAGAGAAAGATCTTTCATAAAAGCAACCTGACTTGATTTAAATGACCAAAAATAAATTTTATTGGTTAAGGAACTATAACACAGAAGTTATTATTTTTTTCAAAAATAAAAAAATAACAAATATATTGATTAATTATTTGTAATTAATGATTTAACTAAATATTTAGTGATTAAAAAATTATTTAATTGTATTTTAATCACGAAATGTTTTAAAATTTGGTGTTTTTACTTTAAGTGATTTTTTTCTATTTTAATGTATTTTATAAGTTTTCGATAAAAGTAACTATGCATTGAATTTATTTAGACAGTAAATTTTGATCTGTATTGTTTATATAATTTAAAAGAATTTCATCTAACTCGATAATTAGCCACAGGAAGTACTTTATGAGACTCATAACTCAAGTTGTTGATATAAAAATTTTTCATGATAGGTTAATTATTATTCAATTTATTTTGTGAAGATGAATTATAATTCAAAATATAAATTTAATACACATTCTTTACTGACATGTTTTATTTTATATGACACAAATAATATCTATGGTTGTTTTTGTACAACAAAGTCTACGCGCGGAATTCCAAGTGAAGTTAACTATGGATAAGTAAATACTATTGCGGATAACCCACATAAAGATCATATATGTTTCTATCGTATTTTAACAGCTGTTTTTTTATTTGTAATTATTTTTCTCTAAACTTTGTCAATTATAAAAATGAATATACAATTGTCTAAAGTATAACGGAAATAAAATAAAGAACACGGAATTTTTTGTCAGATTTTTACGAAACAAAATTTTGCTCTGAATTATCAATTTCGGAATCTCACGCATGCAAAATATCGTCCAACAGACTCTCACTTGGTCAAAGTATCATTTAACCCTTTAGCACAGAATATTTATTAACACATTTTTCATATGTTAATAAATATTTTGCATTATGTTGTATTAATTTTGGTCAAAATAAGTGAAAAATATTATATATAGCATTTTAATAATTTATAGTTATGAAATACAGCATGGAACAACGGTGTCTTTTTCTGCGTTGAAGGTAAAATCTTTGAACGCAGCTCACCTTCTAAAGAATAATTTTTCAAATTTACAGTCGTTTAGATCTAAGAGAATTAGTTATTCATCATTGTTATTGATAAATTTCTGAATATAGAGAATATATCTTTTCATTATTTTGTTTTGTTTTAACTTAATATATATACATATAAATAAAAGGGACACCGGTATCCCATCTGCGTTAAGAGATGAAGATCAGCTTTGTACGAAATATCATAGTAATTAAAAATTAAATTTATTGTTGGAGCAAGATTTTGTCCCAGACCCATACCACGAGAAAATCGCAATGCCTGATATTACACCCACGGATAATTGAAAAGTTTCTGCATTTGCATACAAGTTTCTTCTGTTAAAGCAAACTCTATAGGGGGGGGGGAGTTTCTCAAAAAAGAGCATTAATTTTGATGTGATGTCTTTTTATTCGATACAGCTGACCAAAATTTTAGTTATGTGTCTCAGTGCTATTAAAATTAATTTTAATAGCACTGAGTTATTGAACTTAGCCCTTTTTGTTAAATATTTAGTACATTGCTATAAATTGACTTTTAAAATTTAAAATAAAATATTACTTTATATTGCTGTAAAAAATTAATAATGCGGAATAATTCTTGGTCTTTACATTATATTTAAAAGAAAAAATTTAAAATTAATAGATAGAATTTAAATCTGAAATCAATTCAAAAACCGTTTTACTGAAAATTGTGCTTTTTCTCAGATTCTGAAATTTTTTGTAATAAAACCAAACTTAAAAGATTTTCAGTATTGTAATTGTGCAATAAAAAAGTATTTGTATAGATAATTATGCAAAATTTAAATTTATGTTTTAGTACATAATTTTTTCTGATAAAAAATGAGTTTACCTCTGTTTTAATGTTGAGGGGAGTAAAATGATTAGACTCATTTTTAAATTGTTCACGGGAGCTGTTTTATTAGCATTTTTAGTGTGCAGCACCAAGATGGCCTTGTACGTAATATTTGTGTGTTAGACTGCTATCTAGTGAGGATTTCGGAATAAGCACTTATCTGGAAACAATCCAAAGAGATAGTTAGATGTAAAAATCTCGTTGGCTTTCGGAGGCCCTCAATGAATTCAGTTTTTATTTCAAATGGTAACAGATTATTATAATTTTTTTGAAATGATGGTAATATCAATTTATCTTAAAAATTTAAAGAAAAAAAATTATAATTTTGAAATTAAAAAAAACAGTTGAAATTTTGCACACTTTTCCTTCTATATTAAACGTACATTTTAATAGAATTTTTAACTCCGTGGACACATTGAGTTGATTTTATTAACTGTCAATAAATAGTTTACTTTCTTCTTTTAAAATAAATCACTGAATTACATTAGTTTTGAGCATATTTTCATTGATAAAGATTTTTTTTAGTTAAAATTTTGAAATGTTAAAAAATATTAATCTTATGACAAGTTTAATGTGCATTGAAATTAGTAAAATAAGAAAACATTTAAGAAATTTCTTACGCTAGTTGTGTAGGTCTTTTCAGTTTTTGATTAGAAAGTAGAGGGCCTCATTTTAAACAACATATACCATTTAAGTTTTTCAAGTTCTTCCTTTTTAAACAACAGTCTTATAATAAATACTATGATTATCGCGTACATGTATAGTTTAACTCAAAAATTATACTTAAATTCATATCTTCAGACGTTACGATTTCCCTTCACTAATAGATACTGAATAACATTCAATAATTTCACGTTTTTATTACATTGCTCTCATTTGGATACCCCTGAAAGTGACATCATTTAGGTAAAACGTGGCATTTGTCGATTTAGGAGCTAATCAGCTTCGACACTTATATGTGACGTCGCTTACAGGTGTCCAATTAAATCTCATTTAAATTTTAAGCATAATCATTTCACTTCTTCTCGAATTGCAAGTAATCATTTGTAATTTCTTTTAAACAAGGTTTTTTCATAATTCATTTTTATGATTCTTTCTTGGCCTAGCAAAATTTTATTTCACATACTTTTCTTTTTTTTGCTTTTGCATACTTATGCTTTTTTTTATATATTTCTTTTTTCTTTGGTACACTTCATAAAGAAATGCGATCTCTAAATAGCCATGTTATTTGTGCTCTTTGTTTTGCTCCATGGAGATGAGAATCCTAACAGCTGTCTTTGATAAAGCAAATTGGTGTTATTTTTTCCTTTGTTGGGATAAAGGATTATTTCATTTTTATCTTTTTATTGCTTTATTTTTATTCCTTTGATTATCTTTTAGGACATAGTGGTTTGTTTCTCTCTCATTTTGTGGTATTTATGTACCACATGATAATGTAAGGTGTTTTGATTAACACTGAGGAACAATTTTTTCTTCTTCTTTGTTTTCTTGTTGTATGAGATTTTTTATAGATCTTAGATAATAATATCATATCGTTAATTTCAAATCTGCTATCGGTTTCTTTCCCCAAATTACAGTTTTTTTAGTCTGTTTTTTTGTCAAAATTTAAAAGTTTAAAAACGTTCTATATCACTGGGGGTCGCATAAATGTTACAATAAACTTCTAGGGAATTACAACACATTATCAGGATAAAAATTGCATAGTCCATGCCGTCAAACGCCGTTTGTGCCGCCTCCCTATTATGAACTGTTTCTTCGCGTGCTTCTGAACAGGTCATTATAACAAAGTGCCCCCAGACATTACCTAACAGTTGCATGGGTTCTTATGCAATTTTCATTATTATGATGTGCTTTATTTAATTTAAGTCTGATGACAGCGACAAACTCCCAGAGGAGTTATACCCTTTGGAAGTTTATCGCAACATATAAATGATGCCCTGCTACACGTATAATAGGGTTGCCACTCCACAGGGAGAACAGGGAAAACCTGGAAAATACAGGGAATTTAAAAATCACCTAAAATTACTGGGAAAATGCAGGGAATTTTTTTTTCTTTACAAACTGGGAAAATAAATACAGAGAATTTGTTTCTTATTTTTGACTTTTAAAAAATGGTGACCACTTAAAGCGTGATCTATGGGATATTTAACCATGATATTTCAGCTATACTAAACTGTTTCATTTGCCACAGCATTATTTTAAGTATGTACAGCTGCTTTTCCAGCAATTAAAACTAATAAATATAGTTAGCCCAATATAGCTCACACAAGAGCACAATAATTGTTGTTTCCTCTTCATATATTGTGTATAATACGTACAGGGAATTTTTTTTCCAGATTTGAGTGGCAACCCTGTACAACGTTTTTAAACTTGTACATTTTGACAAAGAATGGACTAAGAATGTCTTTTTTAAAAACTGTAGCATTAGGAGCAAAACGAATTTAAAATCTTCACCCCCGTATTAGGCGAAATTTTGTATTTGTATAAACACAACAAAAAATTCCTTCTCCAGTGTAATCTTTGTATAACTTGTCCAAAGCATATTCATTACCAACTGTATGGTCCTGTTTAAGCGACGAAGAAAAATGATACGCAATAAATTTTATCAAGCAATAATAATTGAGGAATGAACTGAAAATATTTATAATAAATTGAAAATATTTTGACTAAATTGAATATTTAAAAAACAAAAACAAATTACATTTATAGTTTAGAGACCTTAAAAGAAAGTTTTAAATTTCGTTAAGCTATTTATATTGCTATTCGGATAAGTAGTGCTGTAATTTCTAAAGCATCATATTATTTAATTAACATCTTTAAACTGAACATGAGCAATCAAATCTCAATAATCTCTCTACTTCATTTTAAATGAATAATAAAATTATTGAACATTAAGCTGAACTTCAGAATAGCGCGCATACTATTTACCCGCACTCAATACATTCTAATTAAGTTAAAAAAGTTGTGTAGAAGTTCGTCCTGTTTATTCTTTTACCATCGTCTCCTTTCTTAAAAATCTCCGCATTGATTGTGAAGAAAAGTAAGCTAACTCGCAGTTTCTTTATTAGCAAGTTTTCAAACTCCGAGTTTTCTATTACCAGAAAAGTGCATTTAATTAAGGGTAGTCGGCTTTATCGATTGACTTGTTTGAACTCCTTTCAAATGAAGAGGTGCTATGTGATTAATTTTACTGAGATAGAGTGATGAATCCATTCAGTTCATTTGGTATGGAGTGATGCTTTCGTTGAATGCGATGAATAAGTGCGTTTTCGAGTTTCGGTGCGAAAAAGAGGAAAGTTGGTCTGGAATGTTAATAATGGATTTTATTGTTTAATTCGTGTTATGTACGATTTTTTTTTAAGTAGGAAATTTAAGAAGGCATCGAAAATTTTGAGTTTTATGACCAACTTTTATATTAGAATGTAATAATTAATTATCACTTACATAGTGATTTTTCAGGAAAATATACCACACTTTTTTTTTACTTTATGATTTTTTTTGTTTTGTTTTGTTTTTGTTTTTTTTGTTTAAGAATGATTAAAATGTAAATTTTAATAACACCCTTTGTAATCTAACAACAAATTGCTATTAGTATTTCTTTTATATGTTTTTAAAAAGATAATTTTTTAATAAAAAATTTTTTAAAGTAAGAGTTGCTATTTCGTGTTCTCTTAGTAAGCAATGTAGTTTAGGTTTTCAAACAAATTTTAAAAAATATAGTGAAAAGTAGTATCACTGATATGAATTTAGGATTTACGAAGTATGTAACATTATTTATTTAAAGATACAATGTAACCGGTCTAACTAGTGTTATTATTTAATATAAACAAGGCTGTTAAATACGCCTTATTAGATTAATATTTGCCCGAAGTACATAAGGTTTAAATCAACGAATAAGTCTGAATTAAAAATATGAATTAAATAAGTTTCTTAACATTTTTTTTTCCAATTTATTTTTTTCGTTACTGTTTTGATGAAATATATATATATTGGCATAAATATGAAGTAGTTTTAATTTCTTTTTATTACCATTCTCTATATATCTACATTATCTATTTAGTAATATATTTCATATGATATTAGTTATTTTTAATTAGTTTCAGATAAGCTAAGATAGCTTTTTAATAATTTTTTCTAAAAGAAATCATAATATTTATTACTACCTTCATCCTTTAATATTCTAATTTTTATCAATTATTTATTATGTTTAAAATATGTATTATTTTTAATAGGTGATAATTATATTATATATAAGTATTAATAAAATATACTTATTTAAAAATTTTTTTACAAATTTTTCGAACCAAATTCAAGTTTCTCGTTGCTGATTTCTTTTTTTACTCTTATACTTCTTTTTCTTATTTTTTTTGTTCATGCGTTTTGAATTTATCGTGTCTATAAATACGTTTTCAAGCAGAAAAAAGAATAATTCAGCTTAAGTATTAGAAAAAAGTTTTTTTCCTTCTCTTTTATATATCATTTAAAATTTCTTTTACAGAAGAAAATCTATGAAAAAAAGTTTTTCTTACTTTTTAAAGGATAATTCATTCTCTTAAAAAAAAGTATCCCAAACTAATATATTTCAAAAAATAATTTATTTTCTTCGAAAAATGCAATCAAAAGCTTTTCAATTTACTGCATGGTCTGCCCCTTTACCGTACGAAGAACGATTTAAACTGATTCAATTATTTCCTTTCTCCCAATCCGCGCTGTAATGAGATTTTAAATTCCCTCGATTATTTACCCATTTCTTCTCGTCTTAAAACCTTAATCCCGTCATCCGTTTTAAAAGAGCTGCTCTATTAGCATTCAATAACATATTATCGTCATTGTCTAAGTGTGGACGAAGATGAAGCGGATGACGGAATCTGCATCCTCTCTTAAAAATCTTCCACCTTCATCCGTAAAACTCTATCCCCGCCTCTCACTCTGTACCCTGCTCGAGTTGACCTTTTGTGGCATTGGTTTGGCGTGCGATCGATTTTCCGCCTTGGCGACTTTTCTTCCTTCGGCCATCTTCACCAGCCATCTGTAATCAATGGTGTCGTCGGGAATATAATAATCTAAAAATCTCATGGGATGATGGGGAGGGACGATAGTGTTAATGAATTGATGAGATGCTCTTGTTTCTGATCCACTATAAAGCGGGATCCGTAACAGAAAGTTGAGTTGTTTTTCTGTTTGCCATCGTCTGTTTTCATTGCAGCACACGCACGTGTGTGGATAGTAATCATTCGACCTTATATATATATATATATATNGTGCAGAAAAATAATCTTTTATATCTGTAGAGCGTAATTTGAACATTTCGGATATTGTTCGAGTGCAAGATTAGTAATTGTTTTTTTTGCTCTTGTGTAGCAAGTTATATTATTGATTGTTCTGGCGATAGATTTTAATTTTAGTCAATTTTTTTTTTAATAGCTGTTTTTAAGCACGATAGTGTTGAAGGTAAATTTTTGTTCTGTAATTTGCGCCTATTAGAAAATATTTTACTACTTGCCTAGAAAAATCAAATTGTAGTTTTTAGAAGATTATGTTCTACGAATATTGTATGTCAATTCGAAAAAAAGAATTGATTATGTTCCTCGAATTGATAAACGATATCAAAGGATTTATTTTTCACAAAATTTTTTATCATTAAACCCTTCAAATAATATTTTATACTTAAAACGGACTTTTCACAAAATATTTTATATTATTAACGGAACCTTTCACAATATTTTATATTTTAAAAATGGACACTTTTTATTTATTTATTTATTTATAAAAAATTTTGTCTATGACGACTTCAACTATCTGAAACAACTACAACTCCTTGAAAGGTGTGGTTTTTGTGTAATTGAGAAAGACAGGAAATGACATTTTTCAAAATTCACAAAAACAGGATCGTTTACTAATCAGTGGTTCTATGATTTTTCGCTAAATTACAAAAATATGATTAGATTTTCCAGAAGTTAACTAAAACTGGATCTTTAACAAAAGTATAAAAATAACCCTTGAATTTCCTAAAATATTTTCATTCTTATTAAGCTATCTATGGTCTTTTTTCCCCTTTCTTCTTTCTCTTAGTTTTCTCTCAAGTTAGTGTTATTTTATTTCATTGATTGCAAAAATACCTTTACGTACACTCTTTCTTATACCTTTACGTATTTTTTTGGAGATCTTTACAGCTAACGAACTATTTTAACATCTTAATGTCGTAATTACTAAATACAAATAAATAAGACTTTCGCCTACCGGAAAAACAAGGATAAATATAAGGGTAGGATTAACCAACAAAAAAGGTAAATATGTAACTTGAAAATAAAGGAAAATAAAATACAAATTATGAGGAAAAATAAAATTATTTTCTCAACTTTTAAAAAGGTAATAAACACACAATTAAAAATCTGGGGAAAAATTCCTTGAATTGAGTAGTAAACAAAAATATGAGAAAAGTATTGACACTATTACTCACCCAATTGTAGGTAAATAACAACACAAGATTTTTAAATCTTCTACCAATTGTAGATCAAATAATAGTTAACAACCAGCCACAACTCTCGGTTTTCTATTAGAGGTGGAAATCTTGATCACTAGAGAAAGATCATATTTTTCTCAGTGAATCACAATCCTCATACAAAGTAAATTTTCGTTCACCAAATCGCACCAACAACCGGCAAGCCTTTTGTCAATTGATTGATAAATCTTAACTAAAAATCCTCTCAATAATCTGTCAATTAATCTGGTGTCAATAATCAGTCACTCTGGTGCAAATTTGAACCATATTTTAGTACTATACTTACATAACTTCATTACAGGATATCCATTAAAAGTATAAAAAATAAAATTAAACAAAAATGACAACAATTTATATACAGTAAGTCAATTACAGGATATTATGTTCATTACAGGATGTTATGTTCATTACAGGATGTTATGTTCATTACAGGATATTATGTTCATTACAGGATATTATGTTCATTACAGGATATATTCTTTACGGGATATTATGTTCTAATTTCCCCAATTCAATCTCAATTTATCAATTGTAGATTTATCATAACCATTCAAAAAATTCATAATGTATTGCAACAATCAAACAATTTAATTTCCAATATTTTTTAATTTTTTATACATCTTAAAAATGCTTGGCACAATTCGAGAGTTTAAAATTGTCAACACTCCAACTTTTATAAATAATGTAATTTCGTCGTGTGAAAGTGTTCATGTTTCGCTCCTAAATACGTGTTTTAAATTTGCTTTTCCAAATAAAAATTTACGTTCGAAACAAAAATAAGTAGATTTGAGAAAATATCTCGGCTTTCCATTAGAGATTAAGCTTTAGTCACCAGAGAAAGATCGTATTTTTTCACGGAACTAAGTAAAATCACGATCAACATGCTAAGTGAATTTTCTTTCCCCAAATCGATATCTCATATTTTATTTTATTTTCTCACCCAAAAGAAGGAGAAGTTTACTAAAATTGTCGCACGTGCCGAAACTTCTTAAGAAAAGTGTTCATTGTGTTTATATTTTGTAAGTTCTTTTTAAAGACGACGGTGCTAAATTTCGAAATTTGAATTTCAAAGCAGTATCATTAGCGTCCCAGAAAATAGCTTAAATAAAGACTCTGTGTAGGTGATGCTAATATTATGCATATTATACTCGTTAACTTGTTTCCATTTTTCATTTTAAATGCAGAAATTAAACTTTTTTCTAAGTTGCGTTTAGGACTTTTGATTATTTTAGTACATCGTCTTTGAAGGCTTTATTAGATTAACGCGTTAGACGTTCAACATTTTTCTGTCACTATAATGATATGTCTATGGGAGAATATGAAATTCTGCAAAGACCCCAGATTTCGATAATTTACTGACATTGTGATAGCGCAGGTTGAAGTATTTGTTGAAATGGTATGTCTGTGGTGAAAAATATAAAATTCTGATTAGCAATTTATTGAATTTGATATTGTCTACTACATTAGATAGCATTGCTACTTTGTAATAAGTCTATGAAAAGTACACATATTCACAAAAAGAAGGGGAATCTGTAATGATAAACAAATATTTTATCTTTCTCTATTTTATTTATTTTAACCGATTACATTAGATAGAATTGACTTATATATTATTGACAATATATTATTCTAATGACGCATGAAAAATAAAGCGTAATTTTGGTACACATATACATTTTTTCTATTAATCGATTGATTGTATTCGATATAGTTTCCCTGTTAAAAAATTTCTTTCTTTTATGTGGCACTAAAAGCGAGGATATTTCTCTATCTAAATTAGCAGCATTATAGTCATTAGTAATAATTTATTTTGCTATATTGTCTAGTGTAATAATTCAAGTAATGTTAAACAATTAGTTATATGATTAGCATTTGTTTACATTCATTTTGTTACGTTGTCTTAAGTGATAATTTAAAATAGTGTTAAATAATTATTTACACATTAAGTACAATTTATTTAGATTCATTTTGTTAGATAGTCCTAAGTGATAGTTTTAAGTAGTATTGAATAATTAGTTAGACGTTAAGTATTTGTTTAGAATAATTTTTTATTTCTATCGAAATAAAAACTTGGTTACGAAGTAATTATTTTGATTTATTTTTGATCCTTTCTAAAATGGCTGAAGAAAATTTAAACATAAACGGTGTTATGGTGCCGCAAACTGTCGTATTAATTATTGGTTTGGAGCTTGTCTCTTTCGAACAATAATATATATGGTATACAATATTGAAGCTATGGTTCGAGAGGTGCATGAGGATGTCGTACAGCACGTAATGGAGCGTTGGGAAGAGTTTTCTAGAAGAGTTTTTTGTTGGGAAGAGTTCTGGAGCGAAATTAAGAGTCGTCAATGTAATACCTGCAGAGCGTAATTGGGAAAAAAATCATTAATAGCTATAGAGTGTAATGCGAAACATTTCTGGTAATGAAGATTAATAATTGAAAGAATCACTAATAGCTGTGAGATTAAGTTCTATTGTAAGATTAGTAATCGAAAGAATCTCTAACAGCTGTATAACGTGCTCGAAAGAATTACTTATTGTGCAGAAAAATAATGACTTATATCTGTAGAGCGTAATTTGGACATTTCGGATACTGTTCGAGTGCAAGATTAGTAATTGTAAGAATCGCTAATAGCTGTAAACATACTTGAAAGAATTACTTGGCTGCAATTGGAATAATCATTTGTAGCTATAAAGCGTAATTTAAACATTTATAATAATGTTTGAGTGTAAGATTAGTAATTGGAAGAATCTCTAATAGCTGTATAACGTGCTCGGAAGAATTACTTATTGTGCAGAAAAATGATAACTTATATCTGTAGAGCGTAATTTGGACATTTCGGATACTGTTCGAGTGCAAGGTTAGTAATTTTAAGAATCGCTAATAGCTGTAAACGTACTTGAAAGAATTACTTGACTACAATTGAAATAATAATGTGTAGCTGTAAAGCGTAATTTGAATATTTCTAATAATGTTTGAGTGTAAGATTAGTAATTGAAAGAATCACCAATTGCTATGTAATGTACTTGAAAGAATCACTCGGGCTGATCTGGAATAGTCATTTGTAGCTGTAGAGCGCTGTTGAAAAAAACATTGATGCCTGTAAGTCACTACTTTTCTAATTATCATGAGGCATTTCTGCTGGTCGTTGTGAAAACATTTTTATTGTAGCCTATAAGAAGAATTGACCAGGGATTATAATAGTTTTCGATGAATGTTAGAGGCAACTGTAGTGGTGACGCATATTAGCATTTTTTTCTCTATAAATGTTAAACTGAACTTAAAAAGTTCTTAAAATTTATTGATAACTAAAATCTGTACCCGTGTCTCAGTATTTTTCTTGAACAAATCCTGTTTCAGTTTGGAGACGCATTTTTATTTTTTAGTTTCTACTTGATGGGCTTAACGGTCTGTGCGAGACGAAAACAAATTTTGCAAACCAGTAAATCTTTTCCCAAGACTACGTGGGAGAAATTTCTTAAGCATAAAAGTTGTATTCAAAATTTTTCTTTCGCTTCAGATATTTTCAAAGAAAATCAAGTTTATCATTGGACATTCCGAATGCAGAAGACGGAATCTGAAAGTAAATTTCTTATTCAAGATTTATTCATATCAGTGCTGAAGATAAACAACGTAGTTGGCATTAAAGTAGAATCTGCTTATTTTCTGCGGGGCTGTCCAAAAATCAAATGATTCTTTTTTTGGAACAACTGGAACATTTCAGTTTATATAAGTCAGGGGTCTGTCCAGACATTTTGTGAAAGGTCCGTTTTTGTAAAATTGTGAAAAAATTACTCGTAATTTGTGAATATAAAATAAACGTTAAGTCACATTCTTTCAACCAGGGTCCGCTTTTGTGAATTTGTGCAAATAGGGTCCGTTATTGCAAAAAGACTTGTTCAGGGAGTTTTTAAATTGTAAAGACATACAAGATTATGCTCAACACTGTAAAATTATAATTAAAAAAATTAAATTTTAAAAAATAAGCAGCAATTGCAGCTACTAAATTAGCGATGCACCATATAAATATTTGATATTTAGCCTATACTGCTGAGCGCAGAATATTAATTTCGGATGAAAAAAGGAAGAAGCGTCTGCCGAAGACAAAATTTAGTTCGTTTACATCTGTCTTCTCCCCCCCCCTTCCTGGGAGGGGTTTATTCAATTAACAAAACAATAATAAAGATAAACAAATTAGTGAGATTAAAAGATAAGTTATTTTGTGAAGGGTCCGTTTTTAAGTTAAAATATTTTGTGATGGGTCCGTTTTTATGAAAAGATATTTTGTGAAGGATCCGTTAACGGACCCAAATTTCTTCTCAGCAGACCCCTGTAAGTTGACCCTGTGTTTTTGTAATCATAATCCAAAGACGCAATTTTTAAAACTCCCTTTATTTAAATTTAAAAGAAAAGTAATTCGGGTATTATGGAATATGCGTGATATTGTTTTGTTGATGATTACTGATATTTTGATTAGTTTTTGAGTTCTCTGATAAAAATATTTCCTACATTAAAAATATTTTATACTTTTGTACAGTATTAGTATAAATTAATCATCGGTCAATTAAAGAAATGTAGCAAATGTAGCAAATGTAACAGTCGCTCACAAAGTATAAATAGTGCTGCAATGTTTTTTACTTTATGTGAATTTGTAGTAAAAAACATTTTAACTTTTTAGACTAGATCTCGTTAATCAGTTAAAACAATTTTCACTTATACCTGACTTATTTCATAGCAGTTATATCTTTGAAGGATATACTCAACCATTACCACCAAAAAAGATAATAGGATGTGTGTTATACCATAAATCTGTGTCCTCCATTGTAACAAATAATACCTGATTTATTTTGCTAAAGTTGAAATGTTTTTTCCTAAATTATTTCCATTTTTGAGAATATACCATCGTTTCTTTGTACAAAGTTTCTAAAGTTTGGGCACGTCTTCTGCTAATAATTTCTAGAATATCTTTCTTATTTATTTATTTTTTAGCTTTCGTTGTGATCTTGAAAAACAACTTATTGGATTTGAGGTACAATTGCATTATCCTTTTGTATCCCGCTACGAATTTTGTTTCAGTATGGGCTACAATTAGATTATCTTGTTGCGGCTCACGTCTGGAAATCTTTCAATTTTTTTTATTTTTTTTATCTTTGCTTGAATCTTCTCTGTATTAAAACTATGGTTTGAATGTTACACACATTCAGTTGTATGCGAACTGCTGAAAATATAGACGAATGAATTCTGTTTTATATGTATTTTTGCTAAGCCTGAATATTTCTTTAGCATAATTTCATTTTTTAAATTGAGGCTATTCTTAACAGGTAGATTATCTAATTTACTGCCTTCTCAGAAAAATCAGTTCAACCTTGAATCATATATAGTTTTTGTTGGACCGTGCATACGAACAATGTGAATCATAGCTTTTTGTATTCAAGATGTATTTGTACCAGAGTTGGGCGTCGATTACAGTAATCGATTACAACTGTAATTTATTACAGATAATTACTGCTATGTAATCAATTACTTGTTATCACGATTACAAGTAATATATGTATTGCATTAAGTATATTACAATATAATGTATATTGTACGTACAAACAACGTTTGTGCATACATTGTATGTGTATATATAGGAATCAAAAATTGTAAGATCATGCGTGCGTACATTCTATGTACATAAAAATAGGTAACCCCATACATACTTACATAATGTATTTGCATATAGTATACAATTGTAATAACTTGTAATCATATAGTTTGATTAGAAGTAATCACGATTACATGTAATCATATATTATGATTACTTGTAATCATAATTACTCGTAATTGTTTTTGTTGTGATTACTTGTAATCGCAATTACTTGGAATCATGATTACAGTTGTAATCAAAATTTTGGTGAATTGTAATCAAGATTACAAGTAATTGATTACTGTGATCAATTATTGTAATCACGATTACAAGTAATTGATTACTGTAATTGTTTGTTGTAATTACGATTACAGCTGTATCAAAATTATGTTACCTTGTAATCATGATTACAAGTAATTGACTACTGTAATCGAAAAAGTGTAATCCATAACATTCTTGGCCAACTCTGATTTATACTATAATATGGTTTAATTTCATGTAGTCAACTTTGCGCACGCGATAATTTCGAACATGCCGACCGGACTGTGTTGGGGTCAGGGAACTGGCCTTGCATCAGAAAGGTTCTGGGTTCGAATACCGGGCAAGGCATGGCTGTTTTTTTCATTCTCTGTACTTACTGTGGGAGCAACGTTGGCTCACCTAATGTGGTGCTCCTGAAAGAGTGGCCAACAAATCTGCCCTGTAAATGCCTGGATTGACGAAATGTTAACACAAGTGGACATTGGAAATAAAAAAAAATCGAATGGAGTTTTAAGAAGATGTTAGTATGTACCGTATATCTTGGTGTATAAGTCGACCTCCTATTTTTGTTTACGAGATAGCAAAATTCTAGTGTATGAATCGAAAAAAGAACAAAAAACAATTATACACCAATCGCTTAAAAAAAAAAGAAGAAAAAAAGAAAGAAAACAATTAGGAAAATTTCTAAAATTAAAAAAAAAAAGTGGCTTAATGTAGGTTCTAATGTAATTGTAATTTAAAATCTTTTAGTAAGTGTGAAATTTCGAATTATTTGGACGAAGATGAATATGATTTTTGTGGTGTTTCAGCAAATGAGAATGGTGTCCATGGTAGATGACACTGTTAACGGTATTGAATTCCCCATAAATGATGTTTTGGAATCTTTAAATTTGTAGCTTTATGCTGGTTTAAAAGTTTTCATTATGTTTTGTTTATTTTTTGAAATACTCTTGAATAAACTATCATAACTTTTCTTATTTTTAAACTTTTTTTGAACTCAATTTAAAGTATAATTTCTAAAAAAGAAAAAAATCTTTATAGGTGAAGAAAATATTATGAAAAAAAATGCAAAACTAATTGTCTATAACGTATTAAAATTCTTATAGAGTTTATAATGCATCACTGTTCATTGTTTATAATGCATCACCCTTTCACGATCAGCGAATGCCTGACTTTATTACCGGTTCATAAGTCAACCACCTGATTTTTGTTTTGGGAGTTTTATAAGTAAACTTTTACACCGAAATATACGGTATATCAATATGCTCAATAACTAGATTGTTGCTGTTCCTCGAACTTTTAGTAAGGTTTAAGACACCCTAATTTTCAATTCCACGTTCATTAGTTTCACCCAATAGGCTTATCTTTAATAATCAATAAAACGAAACTAAAAAATTCTTACGAATTTAAAAAGAAATATGATAATTGATAAATCTGTAAATCCTTAGCACTTATTTTAGTTGTTTGTGACAAAAGCTTTTACATTCTTGGTGTTTTAATTTGTTATCAAAATATAGGTTTTTTAAGGTTACTTACTGATTTTTTTTATTGCCAAATTCACTTTGATCGTTTTTTTTCTTAAAACGCTCAAAGGCTGTCATTTGGATCCTTCATCCTCTGAGATGTTTGGAATTCATTAGCTTAGCACAATAAAGGAATGTTGTATAGTTAAATAAAACTAAAATAAGAGCTTTATTGATGAATCTAAATTTTATCAAAAATGTCACTTATATAAATTATTATAAATTGTTTTAAAATTATTATAATTATCATATTGATCCTGTTATTAATTATTATTACTAATTCTAAATTAATAATAATAATTGTTAATAATTTTTAATTTTTATTATTAATCAATTTTATTAATTATAAATTATATTAAAAAATCCACTCAATTTCTATGATATACAAAATATTATACAAAATATCACACAAAAGACAAACATTGTTATATAACAAAAATGTGTGAAGGATTAAAGCAATTATACTACATTTAAACGATGAAAAGCAAGCACATTCGTTTAATAATTAGTCATTTGAAAAAAACAAGCTTGCTGAAAACCAGTTTTAGTTACAACAAAGCAGTTATTAAAATTTGAATTCAAACTGTGCTAGTAATACAAATATGTTTCATATTTATTAAATTACGTTACGATTACAGTGCACACATATTATTTATAACTTTCCAAGCAACTTTTACAGGACTAGAAATGAACTTTGTGTCAACTGAACCCTAAGCCAACTAGTTCTGGTCTCCCTTATTTAATTATCTAATATGTTTTAAAAATTCATCGAGTCAAATACTGTTTTTACCCTGGCGTATGATCCAGAGTTTGGGAACAAATGTGTTAGAAACAGGAGAATAATAAAGCGCTATTATGGTCTGTTTGAAATGGTCCGATTCGGCCGGAAATGGCGGAGTCAGTTTTTATTGATAGCCTTAGCTTGTAACAGTTACCAATTTCAAGAAGAGACCAAATGTCTCAGTTGATTGATATAGCAACATCAGGAACACAAGGAAAAAGAATATAATGTAGAGCATTTTTATATATCCTTTCTGGAAATGGAATCGCATGTCTCGCTGAAAACTACTCAAAAGAAGTATATTTGCATCATATTTTATGCATGTAATGGAGTAAAAAATAAACATTTTCCCCAACAGCCTGCTTATATATTGCTACACGTTAGCCTATTTTACTATTATTTTATGTTTAGAATCTTATGTTTATGAGACATGGTATGAATATTTTAAAACTATTTTGCTCAATTATTTACTGGTATAGACTTGTTAAATTTAGTTACTTTAATGTTACTCGATTGATCTTTTGCTTTATGCTAATTGAGCTAATTTTTAATTCTAATGGCCATAAAAATAGTTACTCTGATCGAACTTTTGGAGTGTGTTGAACCCTAATACCGTTCAAATTCGTTGCAATTTTTTCAATGTGCTTACTACAGTTATTAGAAAGATTTTGCAAAGCGTTACGGTTCCTACTTACTCAAACGCCAACGTTATTTGAGATTCCCGCACACGGGCCAAAATTTTCCCTTCAAATCGCAGTATGGTTGAAAAGTTAGCTTTACGGTATGTAAGACAAACGTTATTCGAAATCTTTCTATTATCTTGAATTTGATTACGCGATACTAATATTGAATTCAGGCGTAAGCAGATAAGCGTCTTATGAAAGTTGCAACAAATTTGCAATGAGCATAGTTTAAGATACTGATTTTATGCTTACAGCGTTAAATTGAATTTTTTGAGAGTGTAATTAAGTATGATAGGAACACGTTTGGTAGTTATTTTGCGACACTTTTGTTGTTATTTTTCATACTTAGAGCCTTATTTTAATGAGAGAGATTATGAATTTTTCAACAAATTTCACTCACGAATTAAGTTTGGATTTTTATAAGTGAGGAGAATTTTTTTTTGAGATAATGGATTCATATTTGAAAGCATTTTGTCTCCATGAATTTGGTTATAAAAAAACTCTATCTGTATTTTTAAAAATTTTAAACGTAAAATTTTAAAAAATTAGCAGATTTCGTGTCTGTTTGTGAGGGGCAAATTTTGCACTTAAAATTTAGAACGCTTTCCTGTTAGTTTAAGTTCTCAAATTCCAACCGAAGCTTCACTGGTCCCCCGTCTGATAATACAAGTTTTAATCGTTTCCTGACTTTTACGCAATTTTCTAATCCAGCAGCCTTTAACGACCCCACTCTCCTGTTTGCCATTTTCTTGCTTTATTTTTCTTCCTTTCTATCTTTAAAAAAAAAAAAACAAAAACAAAAAAAAAACTTGCTTTTAATTTTTTTTCTAGTTTATGTAACGAATTTTAATAGAAAGGAAAGTTTGCATTATTAATGGAACTAACTAGAGCGAAGAGGAAAATCTACAAAAAAGAGAGCGAGTCGTTAAAGTCCACTGGATTGTAAATTAGCAACCGTGCAAGCAAAATTTATCGCCAATCGAAATTTCAACATTTTCCAACTTAAACATACCAGCCAACACAAAATTGAAGTAAAAAACCAGAAAAAAAAAATTCTTTTTTCAAAAAAAAAAAAATTTAACAAAAAAATTTAATTTTTTCAAACTTTAATCTTAATTAGATGTTATGAAGAAAACTGCAACAATTATTTAGATAAGCTCCGTATATTCCGTTTTGCTATCTTCTAAAAATCCAAATTGCTGAACATAAATAGATCGTATGTTTTTACATCTTTTGATTAAGACTTATTAATGAAAATATATGCACAGAAATAATGATTCCTTCTTCATTTATCTTTAAAATGATTGAACGATGCTCTCATTAGAACTTTATGTTGGACAGAGAATGGATAATAATTAAAAAAGAAAAAAATGAATTTAATAAACATCCTCTACCTCAAATTCCGGAGCTTCCTCTTCGTTTCTTACGTGTTTTTGTATTAATTAAATTAAGTTCGTTAGCTTGGTTAACTTTTTCATTACTCTTATTGCAAAGTGTTAGATTATGCTAGATTGAAACTAGCTATTTGTTACGTACTTCTCATTAAAACTTTTTTTCTATTTTTGTTGAGGTTATTTTTCATCGTCTAAATTTTTAATTATGTCAGTTTTTTTACAAAAATTTAGAAGCATAATTAATTTTAAGTGCTTAAAAGCTTTTTGTTCTAAATTTGATTAATTTTATTTTAGGTTTATTACGAGGGATAATTAAATATTGTGAAATATTTCATCTTATACAAATTTATGAGTTATATTCCCCGAGAATTTGAAATGGTTATGCATTTCTTTTAAGTTATTGAAATTAAGTCATATTTAAATATATTTTTTAAAAATTTTAATGAAACAAAATTACATTCATAATTTTTTAAAATTCGATTTTAGTTTAAATTACCTATACTTCGTACATCGAACTGAAGTGAAATACTTTGCTGTATAAAGTTTGATACTTTGCACTTGCTTCAATGTTGACTTTAATTTAAATACTTACAAAATGTGGTACTGAGGTTTTGATAAAATACTTTCTTTAAACTTATGTTTTTTTCTCCTGTAGTTTTGACAAATGAATATCGTCGTAATCTTTGGTTTTATTTTTAGAATCGGTAAATGAAAAGTATTTCATGTCATATTGAAGTGTAATATATTTGTTTTATAGTGAAAAATACTAAAATGCTACCGATGTTATCTTTTTCTGGTGTTGATCATATTTTTTTTTTAATGTCCAAATATATATTTTCTTCTCGACTAGATTTATGTTCTTAACGTGTAATATATTTGGTGTAAGTGTAAATTATTAAGTTTAAATATTGTAGAATAACTTTTTTTGGTTTGTAATACTATAGTACTTTGTTCACGTGCAAATTATTGTAACTGAAGTGAAAATGATTCTAATTGATAAGTGTACAATTGAATACCTGTAAGCAACGTCACGTGTGTGTAAATTTTGACTTATGTTTATGCCACGATTCCGCAGCCAATCAGAATCGATACTACGCATAACGTCACTTTCAGGCATCCAATTAAATCTTCAGCGTGATAATAAACCAGCCACGTTCACAAGCTATGCACAAACAGGTGACTTGTGATTTCTGTGGTATTCTTATCGAGTATTAAGTACCCTATTAACTAAACTCAGCGGCGCGACAGCCCACAGAGGGCCGAGGCCTACTGTGCCCATCTCAGTTTTCTTGACCTTTGGGCTCTGGGGTGCAGGAGCAGATGTTCCGGTTAGGTGGTCAGCCGAACGCGAAACCCCCAGTGTTTAGTTCCCAAGCATGCTTGGTTAGTTACAAGCATGCAAGTACCCTATTGGATACCTGAAAATGACGTCATGGTACGCAAATCCTGGCTTGTTGGTTCTGTTTGTCGATACAGAAGCCAATCAGATTCGACACATACGCGTGACGTTGCTTTCGAGAATCCAATTAAATCTGTTTTAAATCACATGGTTAGGTGTAATTACTTCACTTCTACCCAATTACCGCTTTTATAAAAATTACCTTAAGTAATGGTTTTATGGTGGGACAGCACGAACATTACTATTTAGAGTAAATGTAGCACATCAAAGCTAAAACACCAGAGTTTTGCCTTTCTCTAAGAGCATGCTGGAGCGTGTTTTTATGCTCCGTTACGCGTTTTCTCCACAGAGAGAACAACCAGTTTATTTCGGAAGGAATAATTTATGGGGCGAAATACAAGACCATTCTATCCGCTTGGAGATTTTCATCCTCCTCTTAAAGCATCTTCTGTTTCAGAAGATTCAAAGGCAATATCAGTAAATCTGAGTTTCGTATAAGCTACTTATAGAAGAGAGGTCTCTTTCAGCCCGTGTATGTTTAAATCTGCATCCGATGATTTTGGATTTATTTCGTAACATTCTATACCATTATCTTCCTTTAGAACTGCTGAAACAGTGAGAAACATCGCTTGAATTAATACTCGAATTTTTAAACACTGCGGTATTGCTTGTCTGCTGAAAATTAATTATTTTACAATGACCAATTCTATTTTGAAGAAAAATTGACTTCTGTAGCAAAGGTGCTATGATCAAAAACAGGTTTTACAGATTATTTTTTTTTTCAAGTACAGTAATAAAATTTTTCATGGATTAATTGATTTAAAGTGCTTTCTTTACGGCAAATTTTTTTAATAAGCTATATTAAAGTAAAGATTAATGTATCATATCTGGTTTTTGTTTCAATAGCTTTTAATGTATATTAAGAAAATTGCTATTTCATAAAAATTTTAATTCAGCTTTTTTTTTTTTTTTTTTAATGTTGAGAAAAAAGGCAAAGAACTTTGAGATGAATAATATTTTCTTCAGTTTTAAACAACAAAACAATTGTTTCGTTTATTTCGCTTTTTTTTGATAAAAAAATAGATGATCCGTTTAACATTATTTATTTTTTATTCTATGACAGCAACAAGTAGCTTCCACATGTCGAGAATGAATAAACTACAGATTACGATGTAGATATTTATTCGTTGTAAAACAATAACGTCCTAATTAATAACTAGGGCCCTAATTAGTAGGAATTGGGACATAATTAGCAATTAAGGCAACGTTCTATAATCAAAATGACTCTACTATCAATTGATATTTATGTTATTATGTATTTTATATTTATAAATGATTATTTAGGATTAGGAATCTTATATCGTATAAAGTCATTTTGACGGAAGAACATTATTTTAAGTTAAATTATCGAAAAAAAAATAGAAAATATTAATTTTGATTTAAAAAAGGAAAAAAAAAAACTTTATTTTAATAAAATATATTTTTTAAAATCAATTATCACAGTTTTTTATCCGGTTTTCTAATCACAATTAACTGGATTGATCAATTTTTGCAATGTTGAAAATTTACATTAAGAAAGTGGTTTACAAATTTGATACATTTTCCCGTTGAAACTGTTATTAACTTCTTTGTGGCATTTAGTTAAAAATAAATAAACTGTTCTAGTTAGTACTTTATTCGCGAACGTAAGAATTTTAATGTGTCACTTTACGGTACTCAAAATACCCACCACGTGCAATAGTAGGTCTATATTTAGAAACTATTCAGAGAATTCAGCATCGCCTGCATCAGATATCGATCTATTAAAGAGTTTTCAGAAATCTTTTTGATTACCTTTGGAATTTCATGCATGCCCTTCAGGTTTGTACCTATTTTTAGAGCACTTTTTATCACACTTGTAGAAAGAAGCAATCAAAAGTGATCACATTTGTGAAACTTTTTTTCATAAGTCCTTTTACGCCTGTTTCTATTTTTTTTTTCTGCCCGAGGAAAACAGAGACTCTTAAATCTTCTCTATTAGATGAGATAAAAAATTTAGTTCATGTATTATGAAAGTTTAATTTCTTTCCACTTGCATTTTTAATGAGGTAGTTATTTTTATGACAATTTACAGTGTAAGATTGTTTTTAAGCACTTGCTAAGAATTTAACTTATTGTTTGACTAAGTTAATGGTGAACTCTTTCGCCAAAAAATAAAGTGACTGAACATCGGACCATGATTTTAATTTTAAACTTGTTGAAAGAAATGTCTGGACTTATAATTTGAATATTTTAATAACTGCTGTTGAACAACAGACCCGATTCTGAGTTAATGACATAAATGTTCAAATCAGTACCCGTATAGTTTTGAACACAACCCAGAAGACAAGGGAACTTTTGGATCAAGCATCGGGACAAACTAGCCTTCCTGAAGGACTTCTTGATGGAGCCAACTCGCATTTGCTTTACATGGAGAGGAAAACTACAAAAACTTCCACGGTTAACTCGGTGATTTGTACGAGCCAAAAGCAAAATTCGAACCTGATTCACCTCATTGGGAGGTCATCACGGCCATGTTTCTCAACCTTATTAATTCCCTGTCAATTTAATTCCATTATTAAAATAAGATACACAGCACTCGATTTAATCTCATTAGAAGTTTTGTTTGTCTTAGTTTTTGATTCGTGGTAAAGTCGGAACACCAAAATCATATAAAGTAAGCACAGTTTCTCAATTCGTAAAAAATCCAAACGTGAATTAATGGCATCAATCCTTTTAAAAAACTTTCACATTAATATTTAGTTTGTTTTTCTGAGTTTTGTTAAAATCTACTAATTACTTACGGTTATGAGTGTATTTTTTGAGGAAATTTTTTCTTTAATTATATTTAATACAAGTTGAAAGGTTTATGTTTAAAAGTGTAAGGAATTAATTCAGTTACTTCCACTTATTTTTTGTTATTTTTTTAAAATTGATACTTCAAAGACACGCGTTTCTTAAAAAATCCAGATAGAAATGGTTTCATAGTATGACTAAATTGTTACCCAACTAAAGTTTAGTTTGCTTTTTCTTCTTTTTTTTCTGGTCTGATATAAAGGTAAAATAAATTCCGTTACTCCGATTTCTACGTATTTTATCTTATCATTAATTTCCTTTCCGTGATTTAATCTTCCACTTTTTCTGCATAAAAAAATTTCTGAAACATTCTGGTTTTAAATAGAGTAGATTGGTTGTAAAATGATGTGAAACTTATGATTCATCCATGCTTCTTTTAAGTATGATCTAGAAGAAAATATTTTCATAAAATTAAGGTATACCTTAATTTTATAAAAATATTTACGTACTGAACAGTCTGATGATACAGTTTGAATGATACGGAATGATACAGTCAGAAAGGAAGTATATTCTCAAAATTTGACCAAAAATTAATTGAAAAAAAATTCCGAATAAATGTATACAATGGAATATTATTGAAATCGAATGATAAATGAATTAAATGTGGCATGAATTAAAGGATGAATGATTTGTGAAATGAATAGATATATGTACGGAAATGCAATGATTTGCAAATAGATGAATGAGCGCAATTGAGTTAGATTGAGTGATAAATGAAATGAATTTAAGTATAAATTAATTAGTAAATGTATGAAATGTTGAATTCATAAAGAACTAATTAGTTATTAGTGTTATTGTTACTATGGGAATTGTACTAGCTAAGTTGGAGTGTGAATTCAAATGTGGAATACGCATCGTCGCATATCAATCAAACTATTGAAAAATATAGCATAAAGCAAAAGGTTTCAAAACAGCTCAGATCACTCTTTGCTCGGAACTAAAACTTTTTTTTCATTTTTTTTCCTGGAAAAGCCGATATGTATTCGTAAGAATTTCTTCTAAAAAAATCAAACAGAATTATAAAATTTCGAAATTAATTCATTAAAAAAATGTGTAGAAATGAAAAGTTGAATTTGAAACCAAACTTACCATTTATTCTCATGCAACATCATTTTATTCAAGAACTTTTTTTAAAAAAATGAAATGTTTTTTTAGCAGTTTTATTACTTTTTTGTTTTTAATGCTTTTTTTTAATGAATTGTTTCTATTTGTAATCAAGTTTCATTATGGGATTCCCTATATCCTTCCTAGACTTTAGTTAATCTTGATCAATATAATTACGAGATCCTTCTAGACGTCTTGATCTTATAATACATTTTCCTGATTAAAAGTTGAATGCCAAGATCACCAGGGAGCTCTATGAGTATTTACTCTATCGCTTCCGTATTGTTTCGTTCATCTATAAATATCGATCCTTTAAAAGATAAATATCTTCTTCTCTGCAGCAATAGACTCATAGGTATTTCTTTGCCTTCAGTGTAATTTTATTTTTCTTTCCTACTTTTTTTTTCCACAGGCCATGAGTTTGGTATAAGTTGTATAAGGATTGATATATTTTATTTTATAACCGTCGCTTTGAACAGCAACGTAATTTGTGAATTTACGACTGCTAATGTTCAACTACGTAGCCTTGTAGTTTTGAACCCAATCCAGAAGACAAGAGAACTCCTGGATCGAGTATTGGGAGAAATTTGCCTTCGTGGAGGACTTTTTGATGGAACTAACCCGGATTTGCGTTACATGGAGAGGAAGACCACAAGAACCTCCCATGGTTAGACTGACGACAAAGGGACTCTAACCAATGATCCGTCTACCACTGAGGATATTTTATGTCAGCACTGTGGTCGGTGCGAGTCGGATGCGGAATTCAAACCCACCAGTCATTGCCGGGATTCGAACCCGGGTCACCTCGTTGGGACGCTAGTGCTCTATCCCCTGAGCCTCAAAACTTTGCTCCTTGGAAACTGCCTATGTAAGTTTGCAATGCACTTACAAGGCTCGCAAAGCCAAATATATGACGTCGGCAGTTTGCAAAGAACCGTATATCCCAATTAGCGTTATGACATATTTACCTTTCTGGAGCTTGAGAACAGGCCATGTTTATGAATTGTGTCGATGTAGAAATAGTTAATTTGATTTCTCTTTTGATGTCAGATATCAGTGACTTTAACACTTGATTTGCTCGAGGAAGTCTTTTTGACTGCTTTTCAATTTCAATTAGAAAAACAATGATGTATATAATGACACAATTTCTTAGAATTGTGTGACTTTTTGAGCAACATATAATTTTGTTGTTGTTAATATTTACTAATAACTTGTTATATATAACTGTAAATGATATAAAAATATTAAAAAATTAATTTCAAGCAAATTTCTTTTACACATTAGTTATTCTTTCACAATACAGTCATTTTGACTGCTTTTGGGCAATATAGGTATATGCTAAGTTTCAATCTTTCTAGTGCTAATTTTTTCCCGGCTCAAATATAAGCAAAATTTAAATTGTTTTCTTTTCGTCTTTCCTTTATTTTTTAATTGTTTTCATAAAAGGTACCTGTCTTTAAGGAATCATAAGATGTTTCTTTCTTTAGTTTCAAGAATTGTTGGCACCATTTTGTGCAAAAATGTAACCGAGCTATCGTCCACGTACCTGGGAGCTCAACCTTCTATATTGGTACCACGAATTATATTTCTAAGATATCTTGAAAAAGAAAATAATTATTTCACAAACTATAAATTATTGAATTTATTTAAAAAAAAAACAATTATAGCAAAATGGATAGTTTGAAAAAAAAATTAGAATTTTGTGGTTTACATTTCAATTTTATTTATTTTATGGAAATATTAGGTTGGTGAAAAAGTATTTCTTGATGTTGCCTTTGTTCTCCAACAAGTTTTGAAGTTTTAGGTAAATTTTGTTAACCTTTTATATTTTAAAGATTATCTACAATTTTAACTCATTTTAAATTTTCTAAAAATGAGAAATAAATAAGTAATTATATAAATAAAATTATAATAATAATTCATTCGTAAAAAAATTCATAATAAAATTTGGAAAAACTGGCTTGTTTGTTACATTTTAATTAAGCATATTTTAACTATAAATAATATCATTTTTAACATTGTTTTTGTTTTGTTCCTTTATCTTTGCATTCGTTTTTCAGAGGAGCGCTTTTCACATTTACTACACCAGCATACAGCACGATACCTATTTCCTAAATAGGAAACTTATCGGTTAAAAGCTGTGATATTACATTTACTGCATGCAGCATTGTTTCAATCGAAAAAAAAAATGATTCTCACCAATAATTTTAAATTAAAACTTTATATATAAATAAATATAATGAATATAAATAAATCAAAACATAAATGGATGAAAAATATTATTGCATTTTAGAGGTGATTGTCATATTGGATATTCGTTACGGATTTGAAAAACTGGTTAAAATAAAGCGTTATAGTTTATATATAAAATTAAACTTTTTTTTTAAAATTTGAAATTGACTTGTACATACATAATTTTGGAAATACTTTTAATTTTTATTATTTTGTATACTAAACTCAAATACTCATGTCTATTACTTTAAAAATAAATTATATTTGTTGGTCATAATCATAAGAATGCAGACTTTCTGACTCTGCTTTCGATTTAAATTGTGATCTGCATTTGGGTAAAAAGTTTGTAGAATTTTCTGAAACTTTTTAAAAAACAAGTGAGAAAAACTCCCGTTTGGAAGAAAAATAGTTTCCCCCCAACATGATTGATGAAGCACTTGAGCTTTTCTTTTGTTGACACACCCATCTAAGAAATTTCTATTAATTTCCTCATTATTATTGATCTCCTTGCCATTTCATTTTCACTAATCCATCGATATTTGGCGCCGTCTTGGGGATATTTAAAATTATTTAGTATTATGAAAAACTATTTAATTTTACTCTGACATAGCCGCCATAGCCCTACTTGAGGAACGTTTTTCCTAGTGGCATTACAACTACAATTGAATTCATTTCTTCTGCTCCTTAAAACCTCATCAATTTAATACCAAGCCTTCAATGTACAGTGCGCAAATAAATAAATAATAAATGAATCACCCAAATAACTTTTGATCTAGTGATCAGATCTTCACGTTCTAAGACTCAATCTTAATAGTTCGAGGAGATATAATTGATTCTCAAATATGCTAATTGATTAGTGCAGACGATATTTTAAAATAAAGAAATTAGACACAAAAACATACTATCTCTGAATAAACATACTTCTTTTTTCAGCGGGTTCGGATTTCGCTAATAAATAAAAAATAAACGAATCACCCTAAATAATTTTTGATCTAATGATCAGATCTTCACGTTCTAGGACTCAATCTTGATTGTTCGAGGAGATATAATTGATTCTCAAATATGCTAATTAATTAGTGCAGACGATATTCTAAATTAAAGAAATTAGACACAAAAACATACTGTCTCTGAATAAATATACTTCTTTTTTCAGCGGATTCGGATTTCGCAAATAAATAAATAATAAACGAATCACCCTAAATAACTTTTGATCTAGTGATCAGATCTTCACGTTCTAGGACTCAATCTTAATAGTTCGAGGAGATATAATAGATTCTCAAATGTGCTAATTAATTAGTGCAGACGGTATTCTAAATTGAAGAAATTAGACACAAAAACATACTATCTCTGAATAAACATACTTCTTTTTTCAGCGGATTCGAATTTCTGACCCTCAAAATATACGGGGTAGCTGCATTCTGGGAAATAAGGTTCCAATAGTTTAGTCTGGAGAGCGGTCCTAAGTTTGGATCCCTTAAAGTTAATTTTACTTTTTGCATATTTCGCTATATGTCGAGAACTTTTTAAGGTAATTGAAAAATATTTGCCCACAAATATAAAATTCTTTTATCTAAAGATAATTCCTTGCAAAAAATAATTTTTAGTAATTATTTATTATTTTTTATTATTTCACTTAACAGTGGTTGAAAAACTGTTGAACTTTGATGTATACAAATTTTTGTATCACTTGAAAGAATTATAATTTTACAAGCTAAGTACAAAATGTGAGCAAAATCGGTCGAATAGTTTCGAAGAAATCGAATTTAAAAAAGAAAAAAAAAAATTTTTTTTTCGGTTTATTTACAAATATTTTTCCGATGTGTTTTGGATGTTCCTTCTCTAAGAAAAAGAGATACCATTTTGTTTTCGCTTGCATAAGAAAAAATACCAAACATTTTTCTTTTTTAAATTTAATAAACATAAAGAAGGAACGTTGCAATGCTACACGCTACATTTAAAGACGTCTTCAGAGTAACTGAATGACTATTCATATGGAAATCGCAGGAATTCGTCTCATACAACAACGCCCCCTATAGTTCGTTGCGATCGCGAATTAGATTTTAATATGAGATCAAATTTTGAAAAATAACAAGTATTCGATGTAATTTCGAAGTGTTAAACCAGTTTTTGTGATATCTTCAGCGTTCTTTCTGATTACATAAATAAAGACAAAAATGTATATGCTTTGGAATCATCTTTTAGTTAATATCAACATTTTTGTATTTTGTGATGGCAGCATCTTCACAACCATCCTATTCGTTAGAGCCAATTCTCATAAAGCATACTTCTTGAACAATTTATTTTTCAGGGCTTTTAATTATATTGGCTTTCATCCAGAATTAAAAACTTTTTTTTCTGACAAGTTTAATTTCCTTTGGATGATTACGGCATACTTATTTTTTTTTCCTTATGCGCTGATGCGCAGTAATAATGTCATTATGATGATATTATTAACGCTATTCGGCCCACTACCTTTTGTTATTTTTAATATCTGAAGTTGGGGTGTCTAGTTGTCTCATGGAGCAGCAAGATGTCAAAACAATTAAAGATGTCAGACTGAGAACTTTTTTTCGTTGCTCTTGTTTTTATGCATATTTAGTTGTAGTTAGTATTTCTCTGTTGTAGTCAGTCTTATGTAAATAGAAATTTCAATCTGATAAAAAAATATAGGATGATAATAATTATTACAAAAGAAATTATTGCTCATTAGAGCACATAAATGTTCTTTATTAAATTCCATAATTTCTAAATGAAATTTTCTAGGTTTTGTGCTTTAAATTCAGTAAGGATTGACTTTTCTGACTTATATAAGAGAGTTTAATTTTTTTAGAATATATTTTGATAAATAAGCATTTGTAACCGAAATTAACATATATTCCTTTAGCAATATTGATAATTATTAGCTGTTATGGCATTTGGTAAATTTTTTTTATTAAATAATTATTGATATTAATATCAGTTATCGCCCAATTATTAAGATTTTGCAGTCATAATAATTAAATAAATTAAGACTTTTCCTATTGATATGTTTTTAAATGTATCTATATATTTTTACTTTTTACTACTTTTATATTTAGTAGGTCTTGTTGATAGCTGTAAAATCTTTAAGACATCAATTATTTATTATCAAGCATTGTTTACATTGTTTGATAAGTATCTCATGTAAAGACTTTGGCCTTAAAGTTTTAATCGCAACTCGTATAAATAAGATCAGTGCAAACTCGTGTATAGTTTTTAGTAAAATTCAATAACTCTAAATGACGTTTTTTCAAAGCAGCGTTCTTCCATCTCTCCCCCGCAAGTAGCGTAATTACTAGTGCAAATGCAAAATGTCTTGAAGCATCTGTAATTTGGCATTCTTATTATTCATTTTATTTTTAGTGTCAGATGTTGGGAAAGACCCGAATTAAAATTTTATTTCGGCTATTTACTGTATTTTTTAGTTATAACCCACATTTACCTGACTTATTACACAGTAAGTAAACGAATCACACAAATAAGTCAGTATGAGAGCAAATCAGTGAATAATAATAAAAAAGCATTAAATCATGGAATCCATGCTGTGAATCTTTAATTGTAATTGTTTTTTAAAAGCATAATTATTGCTTTCTTTCGGCAAGTTTTTCGATTGTGTCTCATTTATTTCAATTTCAATTTTTTTAATTTTATTTCAATAACTTATTATTGACTAAAATTTTTGATTTTTCTGAGAGGAATTAGCTTTAAAGATTTTTATAATTGATTGAAATTTTTCAAGTTTTATACTAGAACTCATTTCAATTGGGTTTAACTTAGTAGCGAGTGAAGAGAGCATAGTTTGCAAAGCAACCCTGGAAGATTGCATTTCAATTTTGGGCGGGTTGAGGAGCTTCAGTGAATAGGGAGCAGAGCTCCCTACTTCTTAAGGTTTTCTTTTGTGCAATAAAACTACACCAATGCTATTTAAACTGTTAAATTTTGAAGCAAATCCGATAAAAATATATGGATTTATCGTTTTGATTGTTTTCAGGTATCGTATAGGCTAGGGGAAGTGTTGTTATTATCGGTCATACGAAATTTTTTTATTAACTGATTATCTATTGGTTGAATTTTATTTGCGTTGCGTAACTAAGTCAATTTTATTGGTTTCATAAAATTTTGCTGATAAGTCTTAAATGTACAAATAGATAAATAAACGAACAAGAAAATCCTATTTGTTTCTCTGTGGTAATTCTGTTATCTTCTTGGATTTTTATTATGCTCAAGTATTTTGTTGAAATATTTAAAATTTTTCACTTATCGCCGCAGACATTTACGAACTTTCTGTTAAAATTCTAGTTGCTCACCAGAAACACATGCCATATTCCAAACTAATTTTCTTTTCATCTCTCTTTTCGATAAGACTTGATAAGAAGAAAGTAATTTGTTTCGCGATAAGACGGAGGAAGTAAGATGTTTTTCAAAAAGTATTTCAAAAGTACGTTATTAAATTTGCTCCTGAGTTATTTATTCCTAGTGTTTAATTTCAGTTGCTTTGCGTAACGTAAATGTTCTGTTTATTTTAAGCTGAAAGTTGTGGTTTAACATGGCATTTTTGATTTTTGATTTCCGTTTAAACGTTGTTTTAAATTGCGAATTAGATGTCAATATTTCAATGCTGCTGCAATCGTTTAAAGATTAGAATGAAATTTGGTGCTCTTTGTTACGTGTGTCGAATATTATATTATCATCTCACATAGGTATTATAATTTACGTTTATGTGGAAAAATGTAGTGTTTATTTATCCTTAAAGGATAAGGTATAGTCTTAGCCTTGCTGATTTTTGTTGAAAAGTTTTATTTGATTCGTTTTAAAATTCGAAATAATCACAATATTTTTGTATTCGTTTAAAAATTCGAAGTTGTTTGTTGCATTTAAAGAGACTTACTTAATGATGCCATTATGTTGTTAAAAATAGTGTTATGTTGGTTTTAAAATACAAACAGTTTAACCCAAAGAATGAATTATTTTTTACGTAAACAAACACTGAATGAAATAGTTATATGTGTCAGTCTGTTTCTCCTGTAAACCCTTGAACTTATAAATTCCTGTTATTAATTCCAAATGCCTCAATTGAATTTGTAACATATTGTAATGTCAATAATGCCCTAAGAGCTTCTTATCCTAAATATTTGCACTTGACGTTTGGTTAAACATTATTGCATCGAATAATATATATTCGAATAAATAAATGTTAAGGACGTTCTTCGCAGACTCTTTTGTCTTATGCAATAATGTTTTTAAGTGAATAATCCTCTGTTTTTATAACTGTTTTGAGTTTGTAACAGTAAGGCTTGGCTGTTAGGTTAAGTTTTGACTATCTCTAGCCAGTACCTTCCAAATGCTGATTATGAATTTGCGTAGAATCTTATTGAAGAAAAGTTAGTTTTTTATTTTAAGTGAAAAGTATTAGTGATCTTATTTTTTTTTTTACTGTTTGACAAAATATTCATAGCTAAAACTGTATTGTTAGCTATAAATATTTTATCATAGCTAAAGCTGCATTATTTGGATTCATTACAATATGAAGGAATTGGTTATTCATTGATTTGAATGATTTTCACCTGCGCATCAATATCTACAAATTGGTTAATTTTTTCGTGAAAAAGTGTTAAATTTTTTAAATTTTGTGTTTTAAAATCCATTCAATTCTTTTCGGCATGATAGTATACTCTAAAAACGGTTTTTGTCTAATAATATGCTATTTTTACAGCTGTTGTGAGTTCGTAACAGTTATTTAAAACTGTTAGGTTAAGTTTTATCCATCTCTGGTCAGCTCCATCTATTCTGATTGTGTTTAAATGGTTTTTAACGAAAAACGATTATAGTTTAATATTTAAGTTTTGGAATAAGTTTCATGTAATCAAACTGTGACTTTTATTTTCTTTCTCATATTTTATAATTTTGTGCCTTTAAATGAAAACACAACATGATTAAATTGGAATAAAATGCTATTTTAACTTTGTTTTGTTGAAATTTACGATAATATTAAAAATCGAAATGCCTCTCTCAATAACTTATGAGAAATAAAATATTTTCTTAAACCGGAAAAGCTTTAAATTAAAAATTAAAAAAAAAAAATTCTTTCAAAATTGTATCTTTATTGTATGTCTCAACTCTCAATTGAATCAAATAAATTATCCCTAGCAATTAAGTCACTGCTATTGAATACAAAAAGATAAAAGGAATTTCCTAGTTTCCTTTTATGACCCTCGATTAGGTTCTACAAATAGATTTTTCATCTCTATAAAAAGAATATCTTTCTACTTTTGTTGTAACTCAGATCGCTTGCTCTTAGATATTCAGTATCTTTTTGAAATGGAAGTTATTGTTCTTTTTCCAAAAACAATTTCGAATCCGTCTATGATCTATTTTCCTTGCCTCCGTACCTTTATTGCTCTTTCTGCACTTTATTTTTGAGCAAATTGTGCACCGCAATAATGTTTTAGAAAATTAATGAAATAATATTAGTGTGTCCTGGTTTGCCAGAAACGTTAATTGTTATCTTCAGAATTCGTCGTCGCAATTTGGCGTCAGTAGTCGGAAGCTCTCTATAATTATCGTTAGTGTAATTTGGTTTTTCTCATTAAAAACGTTGATTAAAACGAATCCCTCCCTCTACAAGTCTGCATTGGTAGCGTTATTATGGTGTTTACCAGAATTTTTACTTGCATACAAATGTTTCTGCTCTGGAAATGTAAATGCGTTAATATGAGAAACATAGTTATAAGTTTTAATGAAAAGTATCATATTATAATTTTAAGTTTCTCCCCAGCTCACTTCATTCTTCTACTACCGCCACCACCAATACTTTGCTGTTATTTATGTTTCTTTGCGGTAAAACAGATTTTTACTCTAAAAGAATCACTATAAAGACGGAAAATTAGTATATACCTATATTGTATACCCATATTAGTATATACCTATGCCAGTCAAAATGACTGGATTGCGAATGCGTAAATAAATTTGTTTAAATTAATTTTTAACTTTTTTTACATTATTTACAGTTATATAACAAGTTATTAGTAAATGTTAAAATTATATGTTGTACAAAAAGTCACAAAATTCTAAGAAATTGTGTCATTATATACATCATTGTTTTTCTAATTGAAATTAAAAGCAGTCAAAATGACTTCCTTAGGCAATCTAGTGTTAAGTTAAAAGATTCTTAATTTTTTTATTGCATTAACACTGGTTTAGTATCCTAATTATATCGGGATAAAACTTAAGCCTAATAATTTTGCTCTGTAACTTCATGCTCAAACTTGTTTTATAATTTCCAATTTAATGTTTGGCTACTATTAAAACTTGTTTAAATATTTTTCGCCAAAGAGATAGTTGAGAAAAGTTCATTCTTAATATTTCAGTTTTAAATATTATTTTGCATTTCTTATTTCACGACTTGTGTTGAGTGATGCAGCATTTCTTATAATAGTAAATATAACTTATTAAAAATTAAATCTTATCTTTTTTATCGTTTGATAATTGTAAAACGGTGACTAACTGTCTTTATAAAAAAATATTACCTAATAAGGTTATATCATGCGATTATTTTATTATATAAGAATGGAACAAAGTTAACTTTTATGCCTTTTATCTTGACTAATAATCAAAATCATAAGAGTATTATATCAGAGAATAATACTAATAATGGAAGATAATTAAATGTCATTAGCAAATACCACTAACTTATTCACTAATTCACAGATTTATTGATTCGTCCATTCAATGATTTAATGATTCTTTCATTCATTGATTTGCTTAAATTCTTTCCTTGTTCGATTTATTCAATAATTCGTTAGAAATATCAAGAGTCATTTTAAGATATCCTTTTGTAAACTAAATAAAAATGAGCAATCGTCATAGTAATAAAAAATATTAAACTGTCATCAGCTAATATTAAACGATGTTTGTAAAGTCTGTATCCTCATTTTCTAGACTAAGGCTAAGTTTATAAGCCCTGAAAAAAGAAAAATAAAACCGATTTTTTTTTTCATTTTATATTAACGTTTTATTAAAAAAATGTATCTTGGTTTGTATAATATGAATTTTTTAATTTGCATAAATATTGTAATAATTAAGTCTGTATCTCCCTTTTCTAAACTAAGATAGGGTTTTTAAACCATGAAAAAGGAAAATAAAGCCGAATTTTTTTCTTTCATTTTAGATAAATTATTTATTTAAAAAAATGTATCTTGGTTTATAAAATATGAATTAATTAATTTTCATAAATGTTTAAAATTAAGTTAAACTTCAATAAATAATGTAATAATCAAGTAGTTGAGCTTTTATAAATAAGGAAATATGTAGTTAAATTTTAGCAAATAATGTATTAATAAGCTGGATTTAAGTATGTACTGAGTAGGTGCATTTTAATAATTTATATAATAAATGTTAAGATTATTGCAACAATGAACAAAATAAGTTTTATTAAAAAATTTTTTTTCATTATATATTTGTTTGTGTAAACAACTTTATTTTCTTTCAAATTCATCTGGTGTTATCATAGGAAAAAATAGTAATAGTCTGTTGAAAGTAAAGATCATTATGTTAATGTCTTTCAAAAACTCAATGCAATAAAAACAACTTTTCGGATTGCTTTATTTTAAACATTCCGCACACGAAAAGCAATTTCTTTTCCTAAATGCCTCTTTTTAGATGACTGGTTTTCTTCCATCATATTTTTTTTAAAAGCTATCGATCGGTACATATGTGAGAGTTTAGTTTTAAGTTGTTGTCATAGTTCCTCATTTCGAATCCTTGAGTGCGAAATGTAATTTTTCATTGCTGCCCTATATGCCATTATTCAATATTTGTTTTACTTTGGTTTCCAAATATAGCCTAGTAGTTTTTTTTTTATCCCTCTTTGAATTTGTTTTATGGCATTTGGCCATTTGGTTTCTTTTTTTGAACATGGAAACGTTTCGTGTAACATGATGCATGTGGTTGATGTGCGAATTTGTATAATTTTAAGAAATTGTAATATATCTTAACTAGTTTAGTTAAAATTGTTAATTTAAAATACAGTAGAAAGAAACTATTTATTTTAATATTATGGTTCTTATTCATCTTTTCTATCATAGTGATCAACAACTGCGAAATTTCCGTTATTTCTACGAATTTAGTTGTGATTACGGAATTTCTCTTCCTAGGAACAAAAACGTCACAACTCCCGAATGCGTAGTTACGCAGGGACTTCCTTTTTCAAAAAACTATTATTTAATTATTTTACTATTATTTAATTATTATTTATTATTATTTATAAAGTTTTGGAATTATCTTTGGGTAAACGAATTTTATTTTTCAAATAAACTACATTTTTTTCCCACGTTATAAAACTAATGCAATTTCTTACGCAAGCATTGCTCATACCTTTGCCTGGCATCCAAGCATTGCTCATACCTCCCCCCCCCTATTACGCAAGCACCAGAGAAGCTTACGATCTTTCCATGCAATATAAAAATTATATCTACTGCTCTGAGACCATTGTTTAAAGTGATTGTTAGAAACCTGCATTTGTGCTAAAACTTTTTTTATAGTTTTCTTCTCCATGTTACACAAATATAGATTTTGTTCATTCAATTGAGTTTCTACGAAGGAGAGTTTGTTCTGATGTTTAACTCAGATTTCCCTTGTCACTTGTATTTAAAGTATTAGGATTATTTAAAGGATTAATTTTTTTAATACACTATGTTAGTTGGTTTTCCATCGACATGGATAAAATTAAATAAAATATAAAATTGGTATCAGATAAACGTTAAAAAACATTAAAGAGAAGAAATTTTTTTTAAAAATTAAAATCTAAAAGAAGATAATTGATGTTTTTTTGCATAGTAACCGTAATGACTTTTGATCTAATGATCGAGTTTTCACTATAGTAACCCATCTTAATGGTTTGAGGGGATGACTTTAAATATTCTTAGTTAGTACAGGCGATATTTTAAGTTACAAAATCAGGCACAAAACGTACTTTTTCTGAATAAAAATGTTTTCGACGGATTTTGATTTCTGATGCCCAAAATAAAAGGGGTAGCCGCAATCTTGGAAATATGGTCTCAATAGTTACGTTTGGTAAGCGGACGAAAGCTATTTTTTCGCTAAATCTCGAGAACTTTTTAAATGAATTGAAAATTTTTGCACGAGATTATGAAATTTGTTTATTCAAGGATTGATCCTAGCAAATAATAATTATTTATTGAAGGTTGAAATTTTTTTTTATTGTATTAATGCGAATTTTTACATCATTTTAAATAAAAAATTTTTACTGCAAACTGCAAAATTTAGGCAAACTCGGCCAAAGAGTTCCCAAGAAAATCGATTTTTAAAATAAGTCAGGTATTTAAATTTCAATTTCTCGGGAACTATAGATAAATAATAATTTTTACAAAATTACTTTTTCCTGGAATTATGTTTGGATAAACGAATTTTATAATTTCGTGCAAAAGTTTTTCAACTCGCTTAAAAAATTCTCAAAATTTGGCGAATCACTCAAAAAGTGAAATTATCATTAGGGGGTCCAAACTTTCGACCGCTCTTCTGCCTTAATTATTGGGATCATATTTTCCACATTGCGGCTACCCTCTTCATTTTTGGGAAATAAATTTTTTAAAAAAAGGCATGTTTATTCGGAGAAAGTACGTTTTTGTGTCTGATTTCTTTACTTAAAATATCGTTTGCTCTAATTAATTAGAATATTTGAGGTCTCCCCCTCAAGCCATTAAGATTGAGAGTCTTATTACGTGAAAACCAGAACTTAGATCGAAAGTTTATTTAGGGTGTTTTCATTATTATTGCGCATTGAACATTTCTCAGTGACGCTTAGTTTAAGTTGAATAGTATTTTATTTTATCCAAGGCCATCTCCAAGGCATTATCGTGATATTTAGTCATCATTGTCAAAGATTGCATGTATTTCTTTCTAAATATTCATTTTTGTTTTCATCATTCTCTACCTAGTTAACTCAAAAATGGATTTTTTCTTATGATTCTTTTTATTCTATGACATTTTCCCCATAACTCAGTTGCTTTACAACGAATTCAAAATCGATACCCCGTTCAGTATCATACCCTCAACTAATCTAGTGAACTTTTTGTATATATTTAATTTTCTGTGTCTTTAAAACTTATTTATTGCGCTACTCGTAAATTTATTTATTGCTTACTTGCAATATTTAAATTTTAGCAATTGAATCTGTGCTCTTTCTTTGGAAGCGGTAGCCGCTTTTATTATTTTTTTTAGCGGTTAAATCTGTATTGATAAACAAAAAAGTGCTTTAAAACAGTGGTTAAGTTGTGAAGAGCATACGGCGAAAGCAGAACTCCGAACTTCTTAAGTCTGTAATTGTGCCAGCTATCCTGGCTTAAAAGATCTGCCTGCCTCGCAAGTCTAAGTTATTTTAAAACAACGTTGCAACAGGAGCATATATAATTTTTAATATTGGAGCATATATAATTTTTAATGCAATATCTATGAAATCAGTAAAAATGCGGACATTTTGACTGCTGCAGCTATATACAATTCGTGACTTTTTCGTTTGTTGCGTCACAAAATTTAACTTCATTGAATTTTGATGTTTCACAGTATTCACGAGCGACTTTATTATACATAATAAAACGCGGCACGCTACTTTTTAACTAAATTTTTTAAATAACTGGATAAGCAATTTTTTTTATAATAAATATTCCTCACTTGTTTGCGGTTAAGTTTTAAAAGATATATATATATTTACTATCTTTATTCCATCCGAATTTCGGTTAGTAATCAAATTATCAATTTTTCACGAAGTTATTCAATATAAATATTTATTCATAAAACTTTTTCAATCAGAATTTCGAAACCTAATAGTGCGCTGTAAGACACAATGGAACCTAATGACAATCGCCAAGTAAGATTTTGCTAAATTTTACTCTCAGAATTATATCTTGATTTTTAATTATTAAAAATATATATTATAATAAAATGTTAGATAATAGTATTTCTTCATAAAATTTTATCAAATTATGCATGTATGTGTATTTTTACCGAGTTGCTTATCCATATCCAATAGTAGGCGAAGTATGGCGAAAATCGTCGTCATTAGTACATTAGTAGTTTCTTATTAGAAATGAATAATGGTTCACTGTATTTAATAAAACACAAATTAGATTTTTCTAATCGAATTCGTACATGTTAATGATTTCTAACTCTTTTTAGTTTAGTATTTATTCTTAGTAATGTATTAATTTTTTCTTTCTTTCTTTTTATAGTTAGAAGCTGGCGATGTGATATTGGCAGTTAACAATCAAGAAGTCGTCTCTTTGACCACCAAGGAAGGTATGCGATTCTAAAATTTTAGAGCTTCTTGGATTGTGCTTTCTTTTTTGACTATCTTTTGATCATTACTTAAAATATGTTTTTATGTCCCATTTATTTAAGTAACTGCTAACTCTAAGAATATATAGAATGTCATGTTTACAATCTGGAAATAACTTTATTATGGTTAAGAAAATAAATATAAAAGGCCACCTCTAACAATTGAAATTGTTGTAAATATGTAATGTCTACTCTTTTAATTTCATTTCAAAGTGAAATAATGTGGTATTTAATTGTTTCAGGGTGTTGCAAAAAATTGCAAACTATTATTCACGCCATTGAGGCTTAATTATTAATGGTAATAGGAGCAACTGAATTTTGTTGTTAGTTACCTACTGCACTAATATAAGGTGCATTAGATACTGTGACAATAAGATTTTCTGTCCCCTCCTAAAGAGATGAGCAATTTTAGTATACGTTATGTGATTGATTCTTGGTTTATTTTCATATATAATAGTTATTTTCAAATCGCCAAATACTAAAGGGTCCCCCGTTTGTAAACTAATAACCCCAATAAAAATAAGGAATGCATAATATCACTTTCTTTTAAAGCAAATTTAATTAATATTTTATTATTATTATTGTTTTCATCAGTTTTCTACAACGATAATTTTTTTTTTTTTGAAATAGGAAATACTATCTTTTGAATCTTTAGTATGAAATATTTTGAAATTCAATTAGATATAACAGTAAAAAGTGTTTTTTAATTTTGTTGTATACTTTTATATTACTTTTTTTACACTTTTATATTATATTCAGTATCAATTGATATAATGTGCTCGTGATCAACTCCTGATAATCAAAAATTATCATTATCAACAATTTTCTCCGGTACATTCCTTTTGGTGGACCGTAAAAACCTATAAATAAGGATGATATCAATATCTATCAATACTTAAATAGAACAAATTTTATAAAACAGCGCATCTTTTTTTCCTAAAAATAAATAAATAAAAACATCTAAAAGTGTTTTTTTTTTGTTTTGTTAATTTTTTTTTACCCTCTCTTTACTTTCTGCATAGCATGTTTGTTAATGCATAAATAGGAGTGCTCATTGTTTTTATTTTTTAAATCCTTATTTCTTCTCTCTGTTTCTTGCTTTATGCATCTGCTTACTTCTTGTTTTCTATACCGCTATGCTATCCATTATTTCTTATTTTACCTTTTACTTCGTGCCTTTGTTTTTCACATGTTACTTTATTTAGAAAATGTTTTCTCTCTTATTGATTAGAAAAATAAACTTTCTCGTGGTAAAATCTAATTTCTCTTTCCATGATTTCTTCTTTCTTTTTTAAAAGCTTCTGTTTAAACTCTGGATCTAATTCTAATGTGCTGTGTTCTTGTTTTTTCCTTTTCTTCTCCTTTTGGTAATTCGATTAAATGAATAATTTAAATTCCTTACATCAAATGAATTAGTTAACTCAAGTGACTTGAGTCCGATACCAAAATGTAAAGAGTCAAGTGGCAACTTAAGTCTGAGATTTAAATCATGCTTTTAAATGAATAATTCAAATAATGAGTAACCTGTTTTCAATATTTTAATTAACTTGTTTAATTGATTAAAATAGATTCGAATGAACACAATACATAAGGATTAACAGGAACTCAAATTATGATTCGAATCACTGGCTTTTAATCGGAATTTTAAACCCAAAGATCCAATACCAATTTTACGAAAAACTGGATTTTATCTGTGAGGAAAAAACTTTTGAATATTTCCATTGTCATTGATTAGTTTTTTCAGCTGTTGTCAATTTGGAATTGTAAAATTGTTTTGGGTTGCTTGTCTTTTTATTATTGCATGATTTATGCTAATTTGTTTTTTAAAAGCACGTAGATTTTTAATTGTGCAACTTAATTTTTGTTTTTTACCGAGCCCATGTGTTTAGTTAATTTTTGTTTGAAATTTATGAACATCAACTAATCTAGTGAACTTTT
>NC_092211.1:40891246-40997034 GCF_043381705.1 Parasteatoda tepidariorum | reverse complement strand
TATATATATATACTTTAAAATCTCATACAAGAAACTTCTTGTGTGTGTATGCTTCTTTAAATTAAATTGCTTTTTTAAATTAAAGATTAAAAGAAATAATATCAAAAATAACTGACATCTCTTTAGTTAATTAAATAAAATTAAATATAGTTAATTTATTAAAAATTGTTATGCAACTCTATTTTATAACCGTCGTTGAACAGCCGACCCAATTTTAGGCTTACGACTAATGTTCAACTCCGTAGCCTTGTAATTTTGAATCCAATCTAGAACTCCTGGATCAAGTATTGGGCTAAATTTGCCTTCATGGAAGACTTATTGATGCGCGTTACATGGGGAGAGAAACACAAAAATCTCCAACTGTTAGCATGACGACAAAGGGACTCCAACGCATTATCCGTCTACCACTGAGGATATTTTTAGGTCAGCACTGTGGTCGGTGCGAGCCGGGCGCGGATTTCGTATCGACTCGCCATCGCTGGAATTCGAACTCAGTTCACCTCATTGTAAGGCGATCGCTCTGTCTCCAGAGCCACCACGGATCATGTTATGCAGTTCAAAAATTTTTACTGTTACTTTTGTTATTGTACTTTTTGTTATTGAATTATTCATCTGCTCAGTAGTTTATCAGACCCGTATAAAGTTTTTACTAGCCGACCTTACTCTATTGGAAAACTTATTCTACTTGTAATTTGCGTTTGAAAAGTTACTAAGCAACACAAAAATCTATATTTGAAACAAAAACTAGTTCATTCTTTTAAATTACATGAATATATTTCTAGCAGTGTTATTCGTTTGAATTTAGTTTTATTAGTTTCTGGATATGTTAGTTTAAATTTTTTGTAAATATTTCGAGTTTTCATATCATATTCTTAAGAATTTTCATTCTTCCTCTATGTCGTTATAGTAATAAAATACTCTACATGCTATCATACTAAAATACTGTGCTGTTATAGACGAATTATACACAGGGAAAAATCTGTAGAAGTTTAATGTTATGTGACTTTTTATTAAATATATTTATATGTTTTGATCAAAAATTTGATTAAATGATATAATGTGCAATTTCAGTCGTGTTATATTAAACATTAAGAGAAAAATTTAAATATTCCGAGTAACTTTCAAAATGTATTTATTTTAGACTTTGAAAAAATGTTAATTTTAGCGGACTTTTATGTCATATTTTTCCGTTTATTAGCTTTTACAGGCATCTTAATTTTGTGATGGTTTTATTCATTTGCAGACGCAACAATCAAAGAGCGTGTACGCAATCACATGGCGGCATCGAATGGTCACATGGCGGCATCGTGTTGTGCAGCTTGAAATTTTTTTACAGCACTCCACTTTTTGTTATTGAATTATTCATCTGTTCAGTAATTTATTAAGATCCGTATAAAGTTTTTACTAACCTATTGGAAAACTTATTGATTATCCGGAACGATCGGAACCATCGCTATTCCGGATAACTGATTTTTCCGGTTTTCTGAATCTCGGTTTTCTGAAAAAATTTTATTTTTAGTGGACTTTTATGTCATATTTTTCCGTTTATTAGCTTTTACAGACATCATAATTTTGTGATGGTTTTATTCAATTGCAGACGCAACAATCAAAGAGCGTGTACGCAATCACATGGCGGCATCGAATGAGCTGGAAACGCAAAGAAGATCGTACATAAAAGGAAACTCACACATTTCCAGCAACGGCCACATAGAAGCACAGCACAATTCAAACATTAAGTATGAGTCTAATGGTGATGTGAAAGAGAATGGTGAAAATATCCCGCCTTCCCCGACCCATCTCAATCACACAAACTCAAAATCACCTCCTCAACCTAAGTTTGAGACTTTTATGATGACTGGTGACCTCATCATTAAAACGAAAAGCAGCAATCCAATATTCCATGTTCCAAAATTTCAAAAGAAGAACGAACTTTTGTCTAACTCTCAAACATCATCTCCTGTTACACAATTTGGTAATAGTAAGTGTTTATTGTATTTTTATTGTTTTTTTAAAGTTAAAGGTGTTTTTCAAAGTCTCTGTAGTCATGAATTTATGCTTTTTTGTGTGAATAACATGCTATTTTCATAACTGATGTGATTTTGCAACAGTTAGGACAAGTTTAACTTATCTAAAGTCAGCGCCCGCTATGTTTGTTGCAAAAATGGGACAGAACCTTTTTGAGAATAATATGCTATTTTCATAATTGCTTTGAGTTTGCAACAGAACTTTTCTGAGACTAATATGCTATTTTCATATTTGTGAATTTGCAATAGAACCTTTTTGAGAATAATATACTATTTTCGAGACTTCTGTGACTTTGCAACTGTTATTCATGATTGTTCGGACAAATTTGGCCTATCTTTAGCTAGGCCTATACTAATTCTGAAAATGGCAAAAAAACGTGAACATGAAAAGAAAAAAAAAAAAAATCCCTCACAGTTTTGAGAAAAGGAAAAGCGTTTGTGGTCTAATTTTCTAATTAAGAAAATTTACTCCAATTCTGCTTTATCTTGGCTTATAAAAATATCCGGAAATTGGTAATAAGAAATTGATTTTGATAATTTTCATCTAGGAGGCCACCATATCGGCGATTTTTAATAAAAGTTAAATAATTTTAAAATACTTTAGTCATTTGTCCTTTCTAAAGCCCATATAGTTCTTCACAGTAAGATGACAGGTATACTTTAAAATTATGGCCTTGCGCTTAGGACACTTAAACTGTGGCTTTTTTTCTTTTTCTTTTCAAAAGAACTTAGAAAAATCTTAAAGAGAGAGAGAGAGAGAAAATCAATCCAGGAGTGTGGATGTTCAGCAATCGACGAGTTTAGCAATTCCAGCTGCATGAAACAGTCGATTCTGGGGGTTTATTTATTACCCACAATTCTTGTAACACTGTTTTTATCATTCCAATAAAATGTGTGAATAAAAAATAATTTGGTACATTTCCATTTCGCGAATACAAGTGATAAAGTCGCCAATGCTAAGACATGAGTCGTAAATTCAATGTTAGTTTATTTTTTATTTTTGTAGGTGAGGCTATTTTTTTAAAATAACTAATATAATAGCTGGATTTGTGCATTTGAATTTATTATTTGGGGAAATGGAAAAGTATCCAATTATTTAATAGCTTCTGATAATGCCAGTGCATGCTTTCGACATTTACAAATATCATACTTACTAATTTTAAAAATATTTACACTTACTCCAACTTATAGAAATTTAAAATTTTTTTGAAAAAATTAAAAATACCCTTAGTCTGAAAATATTACTATTATAAGTGGTAGAATTGCCTTTCTGTAATTATTTGAAAAAATCAATAACAAGGTGGTTACTCTCTTGTTGAATAAATTCGCACTTTAAAACAATTCAATATTACTAAATTAGTATTTTTTAAAACTTTTTTTTCACCCATTGCTAAAGTCAACATGCTTAAAGTACTTTTTTTATTTAATGTAAATTGACTTCAAACTTTAAGATGAATAAAAATAAATATATTTATTTTTATATAATTCTGATTGTTTTGAACTATATTTAAAATACAGATGATCTTTATAATGCAAACCTTGAACCATAGAGCCATGTGAATTTCGTGCTGTGCAGATCATTTCACTTTTTAAGTAAGCTTACCTATTGTACGCCACAATACATATTTGTAACACATCAATATTTAAATGCTTTAAAATAATTTTTCAGGGCAAATTGCTTTAAGACACAAAACATGCAGTGAGGTTAATTGAAATTGACAAGGACATTAGAATTAACCACAAAAATATAATGATTTTAGTTTTACTTCAGAGATTTTAATCTTTGAAAATATATCTTCTTTTTATGCTATTTATGAATAGTTTTTGATTCTTGTTTTGTTACAGAAATTTCTCCAATGCGACTTTCAGTGCTTAGACCACCTGCAAAGTTAATGTGGTTTATGGAAAATTGTAATTTATAGAATTCTTATATAGATTTTCTGCAGTTGTGAAAAAAATCTGAGAAATTAAACTTTGAAACTAAAGGAAACTTTTTTTTTTGAAATATTCGCAATGGTGTATTCCCTTTTATGAAGAATGATAGTTATAAAATAATAATTAATTTTTTTCCTTGTATATTTTCTGGCATTAAAACTTTTTCTTTGTTTTAGGTGATGGTCTAAACTTCAATCGGTCCCAAGCAGCTCAGCAAGATAATTCTGAGCCCCAAACTCCAGTGACAGAGAAGAAAGGTAGTATAAGCTATGGTGGTAATTTTGTGCGGACTTCTCGGAGTGAAGATTTTCTTCAAAAGACATCAATCCCTACTGTGAATAGTGATGTAGAGGAAGACATCACTACATCATTAAATAACTTACTAGACACTGAACATCCCCCACCCGATCGTGTCGTGCAGACACGTAATGCTCCCCCAACCCCCACTGGTTTAAACTCTTTGTCTAGTCCTCCTGAAACTTGTGATAATGTAGAAATTGTATCTAAAAGAGGTAGCTATGATGAAAGAACTGGACTTTTTATACAAATACCTGAAAGTGGGAACAAACAACTAAATGGTATAATTTCTGAAGAAACTCTAGTCAATGACAATTTTAAAAACATGATTAAAAATAGGCAGCGGTACGCTCCACGGACAATTCAACCCAAACAGGATGGTGTCACAAACATTTTAATTGATGAGAATAAAATCTATGTCAAAGTACGAACTGATCAATCTTACGCTAGCGAGAAAGTATTCAACAACAAAGAACAACGTGATAGTAATGGGGATTCACCAAAAAATTTAAGGAACTTGGAGAATAAGGAGGAGTCCAGGCACGATGAGAATGGACAGGACGATAGTAAGAGGTGCTGTTCGCCAGAAGATGAGTCAGATGTTGAAAGTTTGAGTAGTTTTCATTATAGTCCAAAAGCCGTTGATATGCCTTCTGCTTCACGCCTTGCTAAACGACTGTACAACCTTGAAGGATTCAAGAAATCTGATGTATCAAGACATCTTTGTAAAAAGTAAGTTGGATTCTTTTTCACTTTAGTTGTACTGTTAAATATTTTTGAAAGAATGTTTTGGTAATTCTTATTAATACCATGTATAGTTTGTCTATGTAAAGAACTCCCTCAGCTATTCATCTGGAGTGTGGCGGTGACTGTGGTTACAAGGTTTAACTATTTCAAGTAGGAGTGTTGGGTCATAATTTAAGACAGGTTTTGGCTCCGGTTGGCTAGAAAAAGGGAATCAGGGGAGAGAGAAACTCCCCTCTTTGAAATGCACTATTTCTTGTTTCCATAGCAACAGACGGCTTTAGACTTCGTGGTGAGGGGAGTTCTTTCTATTAGCAAACTATATGAAACATTGTGTTATTATTCCATCATGCATCTTGAAAGCAGCAATTTCTCTTAATGATATTTTTTCTAAATTAGTTCATACATTATTACAGTCATAATTTTTATTTATAACTTTTTGAAACGACTAAAAGTGTGCTTAAAATGATAAAATATTTCTGAATTTCAATAGTTAAAATTTGTTTCCTTGAAATTTGTTGAACATTAGTTTGAAATTTTATGAGAATGAAATGTTTCTATTTAATTTTGTTGTTGCAAGAATATTATTTACCATTTATAGTTTAGTTAGAGTTGTTCTATTCTTTTGTTCTTGAATTACTTAATTGCTGCCGCAAGTCACTAAAATTTATTTGTTAACTGCCTTATTGTATAAAAATTTATTTTTATTAAACCCCCTACCTTCCTCAAGTATGTATACACTGGATCCACAATTCTGAGACACACACTTGTTATCTATATAATCTTAAGTAGAATTTGTTTGGATATTTGATTTAGTAACGAAATGAGAAAGTTATTTTTCTACCTTCTTTCAATGGTTATAATGTTTTTTTAAAAATATTTTTGTGTATGAAAGTTCTCTTTGCAAATGTTTAAATGTAATATGAAATTTTAATGATGCACAAATAAAGTATAGGATGGCTTTAGTTATATAAACAAGAACCCTTCTCTGTGTCTAAACATTGGATGATAGTAGAAAAGTGAAGATATAGACATATGCAAAGTGGTTTAACTAGTTGGAACAGAGGAATAATCTTAAACAAGATAATAAAAAAGATGTGAAACAGGTGTAAGGGAGTGGAAATCCCAGAGTGCAAAGAATTATATTTAAAAAAAGAAAAAAAAAAAGAGGGAGAGGAAAATGGGAAAAGATGTGGTATTCGAAAGATCATAAACTAAATTAGTAGAAAGTAATGTAGCCATTTAATGCCCTGATTTTGGGCATATCTTTAAGACGTAATTTTAAGGGTACATTGTGTATTTTGAAACATTTTAATAAGTTAGTTAATGATCTTTCTAGAAACTCATCATTTCTTCTTCATTCCCGCCTTCATTTGGAAAGCGATTCTAATAAAATTTTTACACCCTTGTGGTTGATGCCGAACTCCCTCACACTTGTTTCTTTTCTCTCTCTCTTAATATCTCATTCAAGCTTGTTCCTCTGTTCTTGTTAGTTAAACCACTTTTTGCTCGTGTATGTCTCTATACTTTTCCAATATGATTTGGTGCTTAGATACACCGGAAAGTTCTTGTTTATAGAACCGAAACTATAAGCCTGTTCATTTATTTCTATACTTTTATTTGTGCTTTATTTAATTTTTTTTATTTTGTCTGGGAAACACTATACCCTTTCCTCTTTTTGTATTTTGTATTTCATTGCCAAAAAGTGAAAATTTTTGTTATCTGATTAATACCACAGCATTAAATCTTTAATAGTGATGACTAAGTTATAATAATTTCTTGTTGTATAACCATACAAATTTCTGAGATTATTTATTGGGTTGCTTGTTTTTCTAAAATTTTAATCATTTAAATATCTGTTTACTTACTGTTTCTTTCGATATCTATTTTCAGTACTGTTCTTTTAAATGTTCTGTAAAATCGCTGAATCAGAGTGAGCTATTTTAGAACTCGGCAACTATTTTAGAACCAGCGGCAAAAGCACTTAACCTGAAATAGATCAGTGTTGGGTATACAGAACAAATGAGTACTGGCTTTTATGCTTAAAAAAGAAACATCAATATAAGTAAGGGCAAATGTATAATAGGCAGTGGCATGTACAGCGATTATTATTAATTGATTATGTTTGGTGTTTAATTTGTCGAAAAAAATCTAACCATCGCCAATGATCCTCTCTAATGGAAGTATAACCTAGTTACTTGCAGTTTACTTGTCACACATATTTGGTGGCAACATTGAGATACTATCTTTTAACTATATCTTTATACTTGTATATTTTGGTAAATATAATTACAAATGAATTGCAAAGCATTGAATGGGCCAATGAAATTAATGCATTATAATATTAATGTTAAATTAAAAAGAAAATTGTTTGATGAATTATTATTACAAGCTTTTTGTGTATTCTATAGAAAGTCTTAATTGGGTAATTATTTCAAATTGTTTTTCATTTATTACATTTATTTTGTTGTCCGAATCACGACCCCATTGTTGACCATAGCAGGGTTCGTAGTGCTCCCGATGTTTCTTATTTTCCTGATAAAAGATGTTCTGCCCCTATTTGTCCCGATTTTTAAATTTTTCTCCTGATATTCCAAGGTTATTTAAATGCCAAATATAGATTTATTTAATCAGCCTTAAAAGTAAGTTTTTGATGTGATATTTTCCTATGTTTTAGACTGCATTTTTTAAAATATCTTATCCTCGAACAAACATTAAAATGAAAAAATTAAGCAAAGCCACAATTTTTATTGAGCTTATTATAATTCTACCATCCATATAAACAAGCAACCTGTTTAACCCATGAAAGTACTCGAAATACTACAAAAACATTTCTTATTTTACAAAAATTTTTTTTAAGTTAAACAATTTTATTATTTGTAATATAAAATTTTTCTTATTTACCTACATACTTTTATATATATATATTGAATGCATAGTCGGGTATCCCTGACGCATTTTATCATCCCCTTTTTTAACAGTAACGATTTTAGTAGAGTGGTAGCAGAGGAGTATTTGAAATTCTTCGAGTTCCAAGGTGAGACTCTAGACATCGCTCTTCGGAAGTTCTTAAAACAGTTTTGCCTGATTGGGGAAACACAAGAAAGAGAACGTGTTTTAATACACTTTTCCAAACGCTTTCTTGACTGCAACCCTGGAGCTTTTAAGTCACAAGGTAAAATCTTGCTTAAAGATATTTTTTTAGATATAATGCATGAAATAATATTGAAGCTTTATAATTAGTGTTTTTATTTTCTTTAAGACATTTTATGCATTGTCTTTAGGTAAAATGGAAACTGTTATTCTTTTATTTATCTTTAATACAGAAGTTTATGTGAGACTTAAGCATAAAAAATTCAAACTTTAACAACTTAATGAGCTTCTATTTTAATGATACCTAAAAATTACTTTCCATTCCATTAAAATTAATGTTCTATTTTTCTTTAAAATTATCTGAAAAATTGAGAATCCTTCTGTATGTATGCTATTTGTTAAAAATTGTATATATATTTTGTAATTGTAATGATGGGGAGAGGAATGACATTTTTTTTTAAGGGAGAGATTAAAATGTTAAAACTGTGACTGATCGTAATCTTTTTAAAAACCTTTACATAGAATTTATAAGTTAATCATGAATTATTAGTGCAATTCTTTTATTATTGTAGCTAACTGTCCAATTTCTTAAATGAACTTTTTCAATCCATTACATTGTTTATAGCTATAGAACCCTTGAAGTTGCAAGGTTACTGCTCTATCAAAGACATGATCCTGTATGTTCAGAAATTTTGTTCTTGAATCTGCCTTTTCAACTTGCTTTGAAGCATAAATGGTGCAGACAAAACATTTATAAGCTTATTCTCTTTTATAGTTTAAATTTTTGAAAGATTCTTTTTGAAATTAAAAAATAAATAAATAAAATGGTCTGATGAAATAATTTAATAAACGATATTTAAATTTGTTGTGATATGAAGCCCATTAAGCTTCAGATCGATGGGTATAAGAAGCTTGTCTGGGAAGTAAAGGCGGGTACAACACATTGCAAACACACATTGTGCTAACCATATTGCCTCCATTATGCCGTTGGCAGAGCCTGACTAAGGCAGGGGCATATGGGGCAGTTGCCCCTGTCCCCCAAATAGGAGGGGCTCCCAAATCGAATAGAAAGCTTATTTTACATTTCCTTCTTTATTGAACTTTATTTAAACAAAATATCAGTACAGTGTAAAGTTATGTTAGCTTCTTCATTAATCTATCATATGAACACAAAAAATCTATGTTTCGTAAATCCATGGTTTTCTATTGTCAAATTCAGCTAAATTTTCGCAATTACGTTGGATAAATTTGGCCTATTAAAAGCCAGTATTTTTACGTACCCCAAAATGTGATATGTTTACAAAAATACGGGTTTTTCATTGACTTAATTGAGCTATCGTAATTGCAAAAATAAAGCTGAATTCTGCCCTTATGTCTGCAAGGGTATGAATTTTTCGCAGCTAGATGACTAATTTAACAGTCAGAAAACTGCATTTCGGAAACTGCCTTCTCATAATGGACATAGAATTCTCAGAAAATCAATAAAATGAGCAGAACGATATTTTGTCTGACGATTGGAGCGGGGGGGGGGACTTTATAGCTATTTTAGGTTTTAGTCCATTTTCTTGTTATATATATCTATAATGAGGTAAAAAATTTAAATATCTCCATAAAGTTCAGTTCTTCATTACTGAAGTAAAGCAGAAGGGGGCCCCAAAAGAAGTTTTTTGCCACGGGCTCTCAATTAGGCGAAGTCGGGGCCCTGGCCGTTGGTCACAAAACTTTGAAGCCTTAACTTCCATGACCCTACTGGCTCATGATGGGCTGTTGCAGGAATGCTTTTATAAGCAACTAAGAGTTGCAAAATAACCTAAAAACATAGATTTATTTCATATTTGAAAAATTTAATCAATTGAGGTTTTCACTCAAAGTTTTTTGCCGTTTAACCTAGTTGTTTTCCTCCTTGACAAACCACTTTTCTTTGCTTGTTTTCTTCTTCTTTTTTCCCCCATTGGAAATGCAGTCTGTAGAGGTCCAAATTTCATTTATATTAACTTTAAGCTATCAGAGGGGTAAAATTGTTTGGTTTTAATTATCCCTTATCAAACTCCCCCCCCCCATTTATTTGTATATGTAAGTTGTTAAGATACTGTTTTCCTGACCTGCAAACAGCACATTTTTAAACTATCTAATTTGTTTTATATTTGTTCGTAATTATTAAATAGAAATGAGAAGTAAAGGTGCATATTCTCTCTGTATATTTTGTAGAAGATAGAGTTTCATAATCTTTTGTTAGAGAAAATGTTTGTTATTAAAGAATGGCTATGGTAACCCTCCAAAAATGAGTTTACCATAGCAATAAAGAAAGAAAGGAACAGTGGTTGAAGATGAAGAAAATATAGGCAAAGAACTGGCCAATTTTGATTAAAAAAAACCCCATTTAAATTAAACCAGAATCTATTTAAGAAATTAGTTAAAATAGAATTAATGTATATTAGTTTAATTGAAACAAAACTTATGAAGTTTAATGGAAACCTATCTTATGTTTTTATTATTTAGATGCTGTTCATACTCTCACTTGTGCCCTAATGCTCCTAAATACCGACTTACATGGAGAGGTAACTTTTACTTGTACTACATCACTTTTTTACTTTAAATGAAGAGATTTACTGTTACATTTTATTGGTATTTATTTTGTACAATCGACAATTCATTTTAAATTAAGGAATTCATTTTTTTGCATAATATATTGTACACAAATTTTAAGTTTTACACACGAATAAATTATAAACTTTTTGAATTCGGTACAAAGTGCATTGAACCAGAGATCGTAATGCTGGAATACGCCACCCAGGGAGAAGACTAGTTCCATGTCTTGACCTTTTACCCTTCTCTCCTCAATTGTACTGGAATGTACTATGATATTTTTCCCTTTCTTAATATTTTTTGCATTGAACTGTCAAAAATATTTTTTAGTTTAAAATTGAGTTTAAAATAGTTTTCAGTTTCATATAGTTTCACTACTATAAGTTTTTAATCTAATTGAAAATCAAGACATAAACTAACATACTACCTTCTGCAATGAATCTCCACACACTAATAGTGAAACACATGCGAAGTGTTGCCATAGGTAGAAAGTTCTGCTCTCCGCCACCTGTAGGCCATTTCGATCGCCAATTACACGTCTTACATAATTGCTGGATTTATGTAGCATTAGCAAATGAAGTACTTTTTTCTTCTTTTTTGGTTGAATAAAAATTTCCAGAAAACATTTTTACTTGTCTTATTGTTTGATAGAGAATTTAAATGATTAATACATTATGATAATTAATCACATAAAGTCACGAAACATAACGAATTAATCGCAAAATGTAACGAAAAATATTTAATTTTTTAAATGCTTTTTCTTTCTAAAATTTTTTTTTTTTTTGTAATTGAATCGTTAATATTTTTCCATTGAGAATTTTCGAATTTTAGTTATTCCTAAATATTTCTTTATTATGATAAACAAAATTGTAAATTATTTGTTATTCAAGGGTAATTTGGCAAATACGATAAGTTAAATAAATTTAGCTTAGTATCTTTTACTATTCATAATTACAAATTTAAGGAGAAATTACATTAATTAATAACTACATAATTATAAACTGTATTTCGTTTTAGCAGAAAAGAAACTCTCTCGTATCTGATTTCTTTGTAACTCTTTCAAATTTAGCTTGCATCTATAAAAAAAGAAAAGTAAGGGTAATAAATATGTATTTCATTTATTTTCTTATAAATTGCTTTACATTAATTTTACATTAAGTTAATTTCTATAAATCTGTTTCTAAAGAATCCCTAATGGAGGTTATAAGACTTTAAAAAAATTTAAATTTTAAGTTTCAAACTAAAACCCTAAATGCAATAAAAGTCATTAGTGTCATTTAAAATAGTGTAGGAATGATATGGCTGTAACAAAATTTTAATCACTGTAACAAAACAAAACAAAAAATTGAAACTTTCCCTTTAATATTAAATGTGAATTACTACTTCATAAAATTTTTTTTGTTCAAAATGTACGTCACAATTTAAAACAGTAAATTATTAAGGTGTCCACCAAACTCTGAGAAGTTCGGGAATTTTTTCTGTCTGACAAAAAATCAGGAAGTGTCAGAGAATTTAATCAAAATACCCGAAAAATCGAGGAAAATAAATTAATTTGAGTTTGAGTTGATTAATATGAGTTTAATATTTTTTCCAAAAAAATTGGTTTCCTAAATTTTTTTTATTATTTTTTTTTAAAAATTCTGATAGCAAGTGTAAGTGATATGTTTTATGCATAAGAATAAAATAAAATTGAAAAATTTAATAACAAATTTAATGTTCCTACTTTATAAGAGCAGGGAAGTTTGATAAAATCAGCCTGAAAAAATTAGGGAATTATTTTACTGAGTGTTTGTGGCCCCCTTGTAAAGCAATCCCACTGTTATATTTTAAATTCACAATATTTACTTTACATGCACGAATTTTTTTATTAGTTTTAGCAAATCCACCAATTTAATATTTTCACTATATGTTTTTTTAAATTTTGTCGTCTCCACATTGTAATTGAGTTATTGTTTTATTTTTTATTTATTTCTTCGTAGAAATGTTTTTGATTTTTTGTTTGCATTCGAAAGCTCACAATTTCTTTGATTTAGATTTGCCTGTTGATTACCTCTGTTTTAAAAACTAATGGAAACCAATGTTTGTTAATAGTGCAAAGAGTTTGGTAATAATTACAAAGAGGGCACATTTATTGTACAATAAAACATTAATAGTTTTCAGAATGATGGAGGATAACACTAGCTTGCTTATTGAATACTTTTCACTTTGAGAAACTTGTTTTTACAATACTTCAATTGTTTTCAATTTGTTTCTTATTTCCAGAATGTGGGTCGAAGAATGACTTGTGCTGAATTTGTCGAGAATTTATCGGAGTTGAATGAGGGTGAAAATTTTAATAAAGAGGTCTTAAAAGCTTTATATCACTCTATCAAATCAGCACCTTTGGAATGGGCAGTGTAAGTATAGTTACTTATCACATAAGTAAGTAAGTTACTTATCACAGTGTAAGTTAGTTACTTATCACATTGCACTTAGTTTTTATTTTGATGAAAGCTGATAGTTATAAAATGACTTCACTTTCATTCCTTTCTAATTTTGTTCGTAGTATTTCATGGAAACAAAATTAAGAGGAAAATTTTGTTTTGCTTCTGGTTATTTTTCTTTTTTTAATTATTTATATTCTTATGTTTTTTGATTCTCAGACAATATTTATTTATTATTAATAAAGTTTTATTTAATGTAAATAAATTGTGATTTTTATACCATCTGACATTTTATATGTAATAAATCCTAGATTTAAAATCATGGGTATACTAACAAAATATTATAGTGTTAATCCTTGAGATTTTTCTATTCAAAATTTTGTAATGTTTGTTGAAAGTGTTATAATATTTTGGACTCCCAAATTTTCTTTTGCAATAACTTGCTTTCAAAAAATAATTGTAATCATGCTAAAGTACTAGTTAAAATTGTTATGAATTATTATTGATAAGTTAATTAGTTATATTTTGTTTTTCTGTTTTATGGTAGATGCATAGTTTAAAATGCTAGCTATACTAACTAGCATTTTAAGAGATTTTAGGCATGTTAGTTTTGTATAATTTTTTTAAAAATGTACTAATAAAAATTTGCTAAATACCTATTTTTTTGTTAGTGACGATGAAGAAGAAGCAACTACGAACGAGGATCATCCAACTGCTCCAGATCCTAAAAATTTTATCGGTCACAACCCATTTCTTGAGGTAATATGTAAAATCTGAAAAACTTATATTTTAAATTTTTTTTATTTAAGTTTAATTTTTAAAAAAAGTCAAGCCCCCTTTTTTTAAATATATTTTTTCATGGTATATGTTTTTTTAAACTCAGTTTATATTTAAATGTGAAGATTTAAAAAATATTACCTTGAGAAATATATAATATATACTATAAATTTAATTTATCGGCATGATTTTTACTATTTTTTTTTTACAAAATTAATTTTTGTTTACAAAGTGAAATGTTAGTAATTTTAGCAAGTTTCTTTTATTTTTAATTTTTTTTTTTTGCTTTGTAAAATATACCTTATTCTTACTATTTCAAGGTAAGTAAAGCTATCATTCTAAATGGCCAAATTCGAAATTGTTCATTCCAGAACATAAAGCCAAAGCAAACATCAATCATTATTCAAACATTATTCTGTAAATTCTAAATTATTGTTCTATAATAGTTTTAAGCAGTTCTAATAGAACTAAAAATTTGCCTCTTGACTGCTAGTCAAATATATACTAAAAGACAAAAGGAATGAGGCAATCCTCTCATATATCAGGGTGCTGGTTAAAACTTGAGTCAGTTGAAATTATCAAAAAATTAAGACTATTTTGCTAAAAAAATAGAAAACTGATTACCATTTACTGTTTTTATATTCGCTAAAAACTAAAATATGTGTGATCTTATTTCCAGATTAACTTCATCCTTTAAGCAATTGTAGATCAAATGTATTATTATATTATTTAGCATATTTTTTATCATATTGCTTTTCTATATATATTAGTATCATATTGTTAATCTATATATAATTTTTGAACAATTTGGAGTAAGGGTTTTGTAATTGCTTTCAAAGGGTAAGAAATTTTTATGGATAGTAATTATAGTTATTTTCTTTTTGTTTGGCTTTTTAATATTAAATTAACCATTTATTAAAGAAGACCTTATTGTACTTGAGAGATCTTGTTAAATGCATGAGTTTAACTGTGGTTTAAAAAATTTCCGTACATTTTATATTTGCTGTAAAAATTTTTCTTTTTTCTAACTATAAATGCTCTTTATTGTAGGTGCCAAACCCAAACTATGCCACTGAATATAAAAAAGGTTATGTAATGAGGAAATGTTGTATTGATCCTAATGGGAAGAAAAGTTAGTATAGCTTTATTCAGTGATGCCAACTGCTCCGAATTCGGTAGAGAATAACAAACTGAATTTCGCCTCTTAAGGATTAATTTTGCCAACTTTTTAAAAGGCTCATCATGGTTTAACTGCAACAAATTGACATATCACGTAAATCTTTAAATTATTTAGAAGTAGTGGTGAGTAGAACCCTATAAATTGAATTTACTAAATCATGAATCGTACATTAAAATACAGAATCGTACGAAGAGGTAATACGTAAAAGAAGAATCGTGCATTCGAAAATATTTATCCGCTTCCTGGAGCATGTTGGCGTCTTTGCTTTATTATTTGATAAAATGTTTTTCCCTTTGTCAATTATTGTAATTGATACAAGGCAGTTATCAATATTAGTTTTTTATAAATATTTTCAATCTGAAAATATAAATTGTGTTCAAGATAATAACAGATGTGAACTATAACAAAATTTATTTTTCAACAGCTCCTATGGGCAAACGAGGATGGAAAATGTTTTATGCTGATTTAAGAGACTTAGTTTTATATCTTCATAAAGTAAGACATTTTAAACTTGTTTTATGGAATTTAATTTTGATTAGAGAAACATGTTTTAAGTTAATGTTATAGTTTTATTAATAAATAAGTTTTTTGATTTAACTTTTTATCTATTAATTACTGGTTTTAAATTGCATCATTGTTTCATTGATAAATAAAATTTATGATTTTAATTTTTAACTATTAATTACTGGTTTTAAATTTTATGATATTTTCTTTGACAAATAATTTTTTTGATTAAAACTTTTAGTTCTAATTGCCAGGGGTAAATTATACCATATTCACTGGTAACTAAATTTTCCAACTTACTTTTAGCAATTAATTACTGGTTTTAAATTATATCATAGTTTCAATGGAAATAAATTTCCTAATTTCAATTTTTAGCTCTAATTGCTGATTGTAAACTATTCCTTAGTTTCATTGACAAATAAATTTTCTGACTTCGATTTTTGGCTACTAATTATTGGTTTTTTATTATATATTTTTTTAGTTCCATTGACTAATAAATTTTCGGACTTCGATTTTTGGCTATGACTTATTGGTTTTTAATTATATTTTAGTTTCATTGACAAATAAATTTCCTTGTCACAGTTTTTAGCTATAAAAAAACTTGCTGAACTGAACTGGTTTGAAACTAAATTATATTTTCACTGACAATTAAATTTCAAATATGTAGCTAGTACTTACTAATTTTAAATTACACCATATTTTCATGGGCAAATAATTTTTCTGATTTCAATTTTTAGCTATTCATGTTTGGTTTTAAATTTTTAAATGCAGTGGAACATGTCTAAATTGACCACCCTCGGGATCAAGTCAAATGGTCATTATGTAGGGGTGGTCACTTTATGAAGAGTCTTTAAAAAGGACTCTTTAAATAAGATTTGTAGAAAATGGTCATCTTACTCAGGTGTTCACTTTACCCAGGTGGTCACTTTTACAGGTTCCACTGTATTTCTATTTTATCAACTGTAATTGCATTTCCCTGTTAAATCCTAATTATTTTATTATATCTTAAGGATGAAAATGGTTTTAGAAAAAATCAGCTGTATGATAGCCTTCATAATTCTATCAGGATTCACCATGCTTTAGCTACTAGAGCCACTGATTATACTAAGAAACAACATGTTTTCAGGCTAGAAACTGCCGATGAAGCTGTTTATCTTTTCCAAACAAGGTAATAATTTTTTTAAAAATTTATACGAATTTCATACAATTTAACCCTATATTTTCTATATGTATTATTGGTCAGTCTTGTTAATTATAAAATTTTTTTTTGTAGAAGTTCTATTGAAATGTTACTAGTATTGTAAATTTCAGATATGGTTCATACTGTTCAATTGCTTTAAAATAATTCCTAAAATCAGTTTAAATGCCATCTTGGAAATTCATTTGGAGTTCAGCAATCAAAAGTCTCATTTGAAAAATAATCTTTTTTTTCACGCATTCTTTTTTATAATTTTTCATTTTACATTATTATTTTAAATGAATATAACATTGACCTTATTTTTCAGTGACCAGAATTACTGATAATCTATCTAACAGTGTGAGTTTTTGAAATTGTGAAACATAGAAACCAATTTAAAAAGAAAGAAATATTCATTTGTTAAGTTGCATTTTAAATACTTTTAAAACGAATTTCAATACCTTGAACTAAAAGATTATCTTGTTCTCTTCTAGAAAAAATTTATATCCATAGTAGTTTAACTTTACAATGCATACGTTCTTATTTCTTTATGTTTATTTTGAACTTTTCAGTCTCGCTATATCGTATTCGTAAAGTCCTGATACCATTGTTATTTATTTAAATATTTATTGATTTTATATTAGTTTTTGAATAAATTGGTTTTAACCCACTGACGGTTCTGCACGTAAAAAGTCGCATTTTTACCTGCAGTCTTCTCTGCATAGCAAAACCGGTTTTCCTATGTTAACTGATAGAGGAACTGTGTGTAGGGGAGAAACATTCTCCCAATTTTGCCCATTTCCTTAACCGCCAGTGGGTTAAAGTAACATTTTCTGAATTAATTACTGCAATTATGTAAAAGAAAATATCTAAATTGCAAGTTTTAAATACATAGTTATTTTTTGTACATTTTCAAAATTTTTTTGATGTAAGTCCATTTTATATTTTCAGAAGAAGTTTAATACTTAATTGTATATGATATAAGCTATGTGTATAAATTTCTAGCTATACTATTAAGTCCTTTAATTTTTATAAAAAAAATTAATGCCTACGTCATAGAATACTGCAGAATATTTAAGACAATTTTTTTTAGAATCTTTATTTCTTTTAAATCATATTCAATTGTATACAAGATTAATTCATTCATGTGGTTGAGAGCAGTTATTAGAATTTGTGAAATATAATCTCTAATATAGAAGAGATGCTATTCACTATTGTCAGCTTATTATTCATAGAAGATAGCAACTTTGCTTGTCTAAATTACACAATAATATTTTGCAGAAAAATTATTCCAAAAGCAATCTTTAGTTTTTGATAAAATTTCATGGGAACTCAGAGTATAAAATTTAATTTATGTTTTTGAAAAAGCTGATTATTATAGACGAACCATTAATTGATATGCAATAGATTATTATAGATGAACCGTCATTCACTGCTATTTATTTTCAATAACAGTGCAATGCTGTTTTTTTTCAGTTATTAGTGAAGTAAAATATATATCAATAAGATGTGGAAGAAATTATGTTGTAGTTTTAAATAAGTTTATATGAATACACAGGACTTGAAATTTTATTAAGATTAATTGATTAATAAAGATAAACAGATATCATTTCTAACTGCTTTTAAATAATCATAAATTGCTGTTTTTTTTATCAAGTTAAAATCATAAAGTAAAATATGTATCAACGTGAGCCTCGAATAAAAAAAAACATGTAGTTTTTTTAGAGTGTAAAATCCTACTATTACTATTTTTCTTCTTCATATTTTCATAAATCAAAGTAAACTGCCTTTCACTTCCATTTGCTTTTCAATAACTATCTGTTGCTGCATTTCCTGGTTAGTTATGAATGACGATATTTATCAACATATGTAGAAGAAATTATGTTGTAGTTTTTAATGTATTTAATAAGCTTTTATGAATATTCAGGATTTGAAATTCTATCTAATGTAATTGATGGATAAGTGGGAACTATTTTCACTTCTATTTTCTTTTTGATAATCATGCATTCCGGTTTTGTTGCAGATTTTTCAGGCAGGCAAATGTGTAGAAACTTTGAAAAAAAAAATCATCTAGTTTTTCTTGAGGTGAAAACCTCAGTATTTAGAGTTCTTTTCATATGGTTGATTACTTAAGATGGACTGCTATATACTTCAGCCTGATTTTTTACAGACATCTGTTGCTAAATTTGTCTGGATAATTATAAAATAAAATCTGTACGAGGGAATAGAGAGCACTTGCATCTCAATGAAGTGATCAAAGTTCCAATTCAAGTGATGGCTGGTTGATACAAATTCTGTTCCCGGCTCGCATTAATGTAAAATGTTCTTAGTGGTAAACAGATCATGGGTTAGAAACCCGTTGCTGCCAGGTTAAGAGTGGATAATTTTCATGGTTTTCCACTCCATGTAATGCAAATGCGAGTTAGTTAGTTAGTTTGTCCCAATGCTTAATCTAATTTGACATCGGTTTCAGCAAGACTTAGAACCAATCATTTCAGAGGTATAAAGATTCTCCTGGGCATGACTAGGATATATGTTCCCTGCAGAAACTGCCCAGATGTCATGTTAACACCGAGACATATTTTCGAGTCCCCAGCACTCGCACCACATTTTCTGAAATTGGGAATGGTGCCACTTGAGGACAACCTGAGATCTGTTCTCTGTAGTCAAGACGCACCGAAGTAGGCGGCCGCAATTGTACAGACTTTTGATGTTCTTTGAAAATCCATGGACATGAGAACAATAAGAATGCTTAATCTGGGAGTTCCCTTGTCTTCTGGGTTTATTTCAAAATCACAGGGCATAAGAGTTGAACACTAATAGTTATAAACTCAAAATTAAGTTGACTGTTAAACTCCGGTTTTAAAAGAAAATAAGTTCATTGGAAAGTTAAGGATTTAAAATTAAGATGGTGATAGTAGATTAATAGAGGTTATTTGCTATTCTGTCACTATTTGCTTTGCAGTGTTAGTAGGTTAAAATAGTTTTGATTAAATATAGACATCTTCTTTTTAAAGGGTACAATAAATAGCATGAATTTAAAGGGGCACAAAAATTTTTTTTATAATGAAAGTAGTTTATGCTATCAGTTTAAAAAATTTTTTTACATCAAAATTGCATAATACATTAACATTTTGTTTATTCAATACATAACATTTCCTATGCATAAATTCCTTTTGTAATTTTTAAAAATATTTTGTTTCTATCATTAAAAGTGTTTTTATTTTTTGCCCTATATTCAACTGTATAATTTTGATACTTTCATATGAAATATTTTGAAAGTTTTAAAATTTCTTTTATTTGTAAGTAAAAAAAAAACAACAAAATATTTCAGTCTAGGTGCAGCTCCAAAAGTGTACCATTTTCTACCTCATTTTATGTTGCAAAGAAAGTAAAGATAACTTCTTCTAAAATAAACAGCAATTACTTCCTGAATCTGTTGTGTAATAGTATGCATTCTAAAATTCTTTTATTTGTCAACAACATCCAGATAATTTAACTGAACTTGCTATCAATATCAAAAACAAAAAACCATTCACAATTTCTTTAATTGAAAAAAAAGAAGAAAAAGATAGTTGTTGTATTTAAGTCATTGAAAAAAATAATTATAAGTCTCTTCTTTGTCCTTAGAGAAGGGTAAATTTGGATATCAATTTCTCAGAATGATCTAGGAGAGTAAAAAATTACTCCCATTGAATTAAGAGCTATGAGATATTTTTCCGGGGAGATAAATTATCTCTGGTAACCACTCCCCTTGGAACCAAAGTAAACATTCTCCTCATATTCAAATTACAAAAAGATTGTTCCTTAATGAGAAATCTGGATCAGGATTGATACAATTTTTCTTCATCATTTGACAGCTATAATGCTGAAATGATCAACTCAATAACCAAGTTTATAGAACATTTTTAGCAATAACTATTCTTATTGATGTAGAATTGTTAACCATCTTCAGTTTTCTCANTAACAAATATTTTGGACATTCACCAAACGACTATGTGATTGTTGACATTCACCGGTGAAAGTCAGAAATAAGGGTATTTAGCAAATATTTCAGACGTACACCAAGCGACTAGGTGAATGTTGACATTCATCGGTGAATGTCGACATTCTCCAGATTTCGGTGTTTCACCGTAACATATATATATATAATTGAAATGCTTTGAATGGGAGTCAGATTTTGTTCTTTCACTCTTAATTAATGGTGTTCTCATTCTCATGAATTTTTGGTGTATGAAGAATTTAACTTCGGAACTAACATGAATGTGTAATAATTTTATTTTTTTTCTTATATTTATAGTAGGTTAATTTTTTGCTCTAAGCATATGGTTTTTTTTAAAAAAAATTTCCATGCTCAAAAGAATTACCAGTGTGTAAGGGACCCCCTCCTCAAATTTCATTGCAAATTATGGGCTCAAAAAGTCAACTTATACAAGGGTAAATATGGTAAATTATTGTAAAATGAAATGTTTATTATTTTTTATTGGTGGTTTTGTTTCGATTGCCTACTTGCTATGCCAGCAAGCATGCTTGGCGAAACCAAGCGATTTACGGCAGAGGGTGTGTTTCTTGTTTTTGTGTGGCGCCGTCCATGGCCAAGAATACGAGTTCAGCCACACACATATCACAGCCCGTTTTGCAAGGTAGACCTAGTCACCTTGCTAGACCAATCGCAGATCATAATATTGACTTGAACCAAACAATGATCAATATCCAATATTATACCCTCAGAGGTATTGATTTGTTATAGAAACTTTGAAGATTTTGTGACCCCAACAGACTTAACGTGCACCAGTTACCATTTAATACACAGGGATTCTTCGGCTGGCTGGATTCGAACTCCCATTCTCACGAACACGAGACCAATGCTTTAAAACCAGGCTATCCCTGCCCTTTTTGATTGGTAGTTTATTTTTTTTTACCCCATGTTACCTCTCCTTTTAATTAGTAAAATTAAGTAGAAAAGTAAAGTAAGTTAGTAAGTAGTAAAGTAATTTGTTATGTTGTAAGTTGTTGGTAGTAAGTTGTTAAGTAACTAGTAAAATGTACTCAAGTTCACTAATAAAAAACTAAAAAAATAATGATTTTTTAAAACAATATTTTTGTTTATATTTTAATTCTTGAAATAACATATTTAATTATAAAAATGTAAGCAATGTTTAAATCTTAGATTTTCACTTTTAATGAAATATATTTAGTAGGAATGTTGACATACAAAGATTATTTATTTGTCTGTAACTGTAAATAACTATTTAAGCTGTTGTTTTAGTTAAATCCAAATTCACTTTTCTGGTTTGTTAGAGCACTTGTCTTATTTTTGGTAATTATTAAAATCTACTTAGGATACATCAAAAGTGAACACTTTTCCCCACTTTACATTGTTTAGTTTTTTGCCATTATTTATTAGAAAATTAAAATGAATTCAGTGTTTCTATTAAGTGTATATCATACTTTATTTATTGGTTATAAATTCACTATTTGTCATCAAGTTCTATCAGAGAACAATAATGGTTTGTGAACAATAATAATTCTGAAATTATCCGTAAATAACAATACTTTTTATTTTGATTACACATTAACACATTTGTTAGTTAAATTTAAACTAAAATTGTTATCAATGTCAAACTCAGATTTCCCCATCAATATTATAAATCATCAGATAAGTAACCTCTTAAATCGCATAAAGTTTCAATGTTGTATTCTAAATTTTTCTCTAAATATACACATTACTTGATATTTTTCTGTAAATTATTAGTGCATTCAAAAAACGCTTTAAAAAAGCTTTTTTCCTTTGTATATATTTACAAAATGAATTATCTGTGCTGTACTGTAAATCATTTGTTTTCTCCTCATTGTTAAAATATTGTTAAAAAGAGAAGAAATTAAACTAAAGTATAGTTTGGAACATTTTTCTAGCATATTGATTATTTTTTGAACTATAAAATTTTGTTACTTGCACAACGTGCAAAGATTTGTTAATAAAACAGTTTCACAATATGCTTTTTTGGCTAAAATCAATTATTTTTCAATATTTCATTAAATTTAATGTTTTAAAAATTTTGTGCAAATATGCAATTTTCTGCCATAATTGCGGGATCTATATAACATCCATATAAATGGATTTATTAGGAACTTAATTCCATAAATAAATTATATTGTGTATCTTAACTTTGGTTTTGTTTCCTATAGTGATGTGCTCTTGTTTGGCATTTTAAATATTCTTGATATAATTTTTTTGAATAATATAGCATATAATTCTGCTTTTCTTGTAGAAAGAACAATTTTTAGAATTGGAAAGTAAGGTGATGAAATTGGAAAAAGAAATTGAAGAGCATCTCTCTCATCCTCCGGAAAGGAACGCCAAATCAAGGAATGTTAAGGAATATGTTGAGAAAGAGAACTTTCTTCAATATGAAGTAAGTTCTGTTAATTATTTAATTTTAAGAGTTTTTGCACTATGCAGTAAAAACTTGATATGGCAAGTATGGCGTAGTATACAAAAATTATATATTTATATGTGCTAAAATTTACTAGCCTTCTGTTATTAGGACAAAAAACTTTGGAAAAATATATTTTTCTGCTATGTAGCAATATTATATGCGAAAGGTTTAAATGGGAGAAATTTATTTCGAGTATCAATATACGAAAGTGAAAAACGAACATGATTCAGTTCGTGTAATTTTAACCCCTTATTTTTTAAAAAGCAATGTTTAGTTGACCACCAGCTAAGTTATTTTATTCCTAGAAACAAAAAAGTTCTTCAAATATTCTACTATCTTTTATAAATCCTGATACACATTTAAAAAAAAGCACTTTTTATACCACATATTTATCATGCCACCTAATTTACTGACTTAACAACTTACTATTAAAATCAACACTCACTATTAATGACGTCAAAAGATATTACACTTCATTCCTTTTTCTTCGTTTAAAAACTTGTCCTAACTTGGAAATTTGTTCAGAGATTCCTGCCATAGACATTTCTACAATTTGTAGGCAAAAGTAGTCTACTCTACACATGTATTATAAACCGAAATAATTGTTCAAGATAAAAGAACAATTAAGAAAAATTTATCTATTTCCTTTTTTAGTCTTTTTTTTTGTTACTATTTTAACATTAAATATGGGTATTCGCTTATAACGTCAATTTCATAAATTATGTATAGTTATTGTAATGGACTTTTGCTGTTTATGGTATTTAGGTGCTGGAATCATTGCTATCAAAAAGATTCTTTCACTTCTTATCCATTTTAGTTAAGTGAAATTTAGAATAGAAAAATAAACTTCAAACTAGAGATTACCATTGTAAATTACGATAATTTTGCATCACTCAAATCCCTTGTTGGAAATCTGCATCTAGATGTGTATTGGGAAATTCTATCTCCAACTTTGTGCTTTGTTTGTTTGATGAAACTTTTCATATTTTTGCATAAAAGTAGAAATTTAATAGAAGCTGTAATTGAAATATTCTGTGTATTTAATTTTTTTAATAGATGCAAACTGTTTGTTTGTGTCATTTATTGAGAAAACATTGCTCATGGGCTGCAATAGCACAACTCAAAAAATCATGTTCTGAGATTAGTGGGTTTAAAGTTTTCATTGCTAAGGAAAGTGCATAAGAAATGCTTTCGTTTGCTTAAACGAAGAGTACCTTCAAGTTGAATTATGCATTGTGTTAGTATTGCTACTGAAAAGAATGTGTATTTTCATATTTACACCTGTTCTTAGTCTAAAACGCGTGTTTTTTTAGTGGTGCCTATATTGCAGCCTATGAGCGACGTGTCTTACATACACTACATTCATTTCATTATGTGTCACAAATGTCATAGATTTGTTTACATTTTACATGATATGTGTGGTGATCAAATTCAAATGTATGCTAAACACTCAGAACATTAGTCAGAGCTAATGATCTGCAGAATTTTCTAAATATTAAGCTGATTGTCTCCTAGAAGTTTGCTTCCTCTCCAGAAATTGCGCATAGGGAGGAACGCTTTTTTATAGAGGATTTAATGTTAGGTGAAATTAGTAATTTGAGAAAAGTATTGTATTTGATTAAAATGGATAGTTTGACCGATTCTTTTAACAAGCATTTCTTGTAAGTTATGTTTAAGAAGTATAGGATTTGCATACATTATTTCAAGTGTATAGTACAGTACATAAAATATTTTCTGTTTTCAATTTAAAACTTCAAGAACTACAAGTTATAGTTAAATATACTTTTGTAACATACTGAAATACTGTGGAATGTATCTTGTACAAACGAAATTTTTCTAATATCTTAACTTTTAAACGTAATAATTGATGTCTTATAAAAAGTATTATATGATTGTAATTCACATTTAGTATCCTACATATTACTTTAGTACCAAAGTTATACAGATAGAAATTTTTAGAATAACAATTTTAATCACATCATATTTACAGTCATGTGCATGGAAAACAAGTTTCAGTAGCTAATCATTATACTTAGTATCATGATCTTGGAGAAATCGTTGTACTCAGTAGCTAATTATTATACTTAGTATCATGATCTTAGTATAATCATTGTTCTTAGTAGCTAACTATTAAACTTATCATTATGCTACTTAAACAATGGACAATGTGGATAAAGCACAAATAAAGATACATAAATGAACCTACCATTGTTTTGGTTTTATAAACAAGAAACTTTTTCAGTGACTAAACACAAATAAATAAATAAATAATAATATTTATTTGATTTTCTTTATTCATATTTAAAGCACGAGGATTAATTTAGTTCACTAATCGTTATTCTAAGATTACAATTCCATATTTTTTTTGTAGTGTTAATCATACATAGAATTATTTGTTCCTGAAATAACTTTCGTTTCTTATATTAGAAGATAATTCCAAAATTTTTTTACAGCTGAAACGTTACAGAACATACAAGTTTCTTTTGCGCTCCAAGATTACCCAGTTCCCAGAACTTGAACCTCCGCTTGTTCAAACATGCATAGGGGAGGTTGATGAAAACTTAGAGAAAAATGATCAAGCCCACAGTTCTACTCGAACAACAGCCAATTCCAATAATGTGAAACGTAGTTTGTCCGACAGATTCAGCTACAGAGCAGCAATATACAAGACAGGACCTTCAGATGATTGTGCATAACAAGCTATTTGTCTTCTTTTTTTTTTACACATTAAAAATGGTTTATAAATTATCTGGTGCTTAACTGCCAAACTCTCTGGCCAAATAAACTATCATCACAAGCCTAGAAACAATGCTTAATAAGAATGGAAGTGCATTTGATGATTTTTCTTTTTCTGTAATGTGTATGCCATTTGTTCTATTTCTCATTGAAGAGGGTTCTGCCAATAAGAAGTTTCGATATCAAAACTCAACAGGCTTGAGAAGATTTTGAGAATCAAATAATATAGATATAATTTTATTCTTTATATCACCGTTTTCTATTTGGAAGTAATAAGTAACTGGGTTGTACTGCAATAATTTTTTTATGTGTTTTTGATAATAGATTGTATAGATTTCAAAATTTCAATTTTTTTTCAATTTTAATTTTTTTAATATTTTTTACTGTGTTGTAACTCAAATATCCTTAAAAGACAACTACTTTGTGTTAGGATATAATCCCAAAACAGTTGTTTGTTTTATAGATATTTGATAACTAAATGTTGTATTAAAAATTTCAGAAAATTGGCCAGTTTTGTTTTTTTTTAAATTTTTAATTCCTTTTTTTATCTGTTTTATTTTCTAAACACATTACTGCAATATTCGTTACAGTTTTTTTTTCCTATAAATAAAATATATCCAATTTATGTTATTTATTTTTGTAATTGGTATGAAAATTCCCAAGAACTGATTGTTCAAAACATTTATTTCTTCTGTGACATGTAATTTTGACTAACTTTGTTTTTAGTTTATTTCTTACTTTTTAATTTTAAAAATTATATAATTTTTCCTTTTTTTTTTGGTTGCTGAACTGAGATTTTATTAGATAAACGCAATATCAATTTTAATTCACTTTAACCCTTTCTGTAAAACAAGTTTTTAATTGGTTTATTTATTAGCAGATGGAGGCAAAATCAAAAATCAGGGGTGTAGTGTGTTATGTTTCTCTCAGCAATAATTTTACTTTTATTTATTGCTAAAAAATTGCTCTTGAAAGGCAGCTGTTTATAAATTCATAATTGGCCTTTTAATTTATTACCTCCGATAGAGATTGTGGCTGCTTTCCCTACTAAAAAATCACCCACTTTACCTTTTTTTTGCAATCGGGGTAAACTGTAGTAGTCAAGAAATTGTTGCATAAATTTGCACTAGAAGTGGGAAAAATTAGATGGATTAATTATCCCTATATGTATCATTATCCTAGATAATGCTATATTAAGTTATTTTTTCGTTATTGTCATTTCATTTATCTTAGTTATTATTTTTATTTCATTTGATAAAACTCACTATTATTTAAAGTCCGCTGTTTTTTAATTAATAAGCATATTTATGAAGAAGACTGAAATATCGGAATTACGATTCATTTGCCATTCTTATGTGAAGATTTGTCACTATTTTTCTATTAAGGTGTATGTGTTGATAGATTTTATTTTACTACTTCTTTTCCCCATAATTGCTGATAATATTTCTGTAAGTGTTTATATTTTTAAAAGTTGTATGTAATAGCTCTGAAATCAATTTATTATTATTCATTGAAATTTGAAAAGCATACTTAAAATTTGTTTATAGTTTTAAATATATTTTTATTCTTAGAATAAGGAAGCTTTCTTCAATGAAATGTAGTATTTTAAGGATGCCAATTATGGAGAAATTCTTTCTAAAAATGATGTTGAAATAGACATAAATTTTTTAAAAGCAATAAAGGTCAAAGACAAATATGATAAAAAATTTAATGTTGTTCAAATGAAAGAAATATTTTTTGAATGTATCATACTGTGAAGAATTAAAGTTGTATGGTTAAATAAGTTACGTGTTTTACTTAAAATTAAATTTTCTTTAAAGTTGTTCTTTTTAGACCAATTTAGAATCTTGGATTTATAAAAAAATATGAAGCTTATTTTCTTCTCATAATTCTAATATGAAGACAAAAATCAATTTTTAAGTTTTTATTGAAGAAAAAAAAGAATTTTAGAATCCGATAGTTGAAAGTATTTTGTTAAACTTTTTTAAGATTTACCGGTTAATTTATTATTTGGAAGAAATTTTCCAAAACTAAAATTTTTTTTGCAGAAACTTATGAGTGAGTCAGTAAAGAACTAACTTTCTGCTTTTCAAGTTAGCATTAGTTTTTTTTAAAAATCTATTATAATATTAATATAGAACAATGTGTACATTTGACTTTGTTTTTACTATTAATCGACTTGGAAATATTTGGTCTAAGTTCATTAGTACTTGTTTGACGAAGTTTTTATGTTATTTTTGACAGTGGATTTTAACCCTTTGATGCAGATGGGCAAAAAATATATCTAGGTATTTTTTAATTTTAAAAAACAGTCTAATAGTTACTAAGCAAAATTTGTTAATCTGAATTATACTTGAACTAAAATAGAAAATATGAAAAAAGTAGTTTGAATTTTTTTTCCATTTATTTTCAAAAAATGATAAATACTGGATTTTGTAAATTAAAGAAATTTCTCTGAGATCTAAATGATGGGGAATTTGAAAAAGTATTTGGGTAAGCAGTGTTGGGCGATTTAACCTTTAACACAGGAAAAGACCTGTGTTTCATACAGTATTTCAAAACCATAAATTATTAAAATGCTAAATTTAATGTTTTTAACTTATTTTGGTCTTAATTAATAGAAAGTAATCAAAAATATGTTTATATAAATTTTGCATCAGAGGGTTGACCTCTACCTCCTCTAACAAATTCTTATTATATGGTAAGTCCAAAAAAATAAACTTTTAATTTGCTCATGTTTAAATTTACTCATGAATTTAAATATTTTGATGCTTATTCTTATTGTAGGAGTAAGTATTAGAATGCTTGTTATGCTGTATAGTTTTAGCTTATCAATACCAAGTTAGATTATTTTGCCATTGCTCTTTCTCTTTTGATTGTTAAAAGTAGAGTAATTTTTCCAATTTGAAGTTTGTCTAAGCTTTCTATATTTTTAAATATTTGAAATGAGGTTCTAGTTCTTACTAAGAGACATAGATTGAGATTTATTCTTAGATTTTAAATGCATTTTTAGAAGCATTTGTAATAAATTAAATAATTTGCATGAAACTCTTCTAATTCATCTGAAGTGGCAAAGTTAATGCTTTGAAAGTATTCATCATTTTACTATATTCTGGAGTTTAAGCTTAACTTATTACATTTGGTAAATTATCGTGTTATTTTCCATAGTTTGTGGGGGATTGTTTAGATTTAAATATTTTATTATCAATTTTGTGCAAAAAGGTAATCTTTTATTTTATTAAAAATTGTAATTGATTTTGATATTCTTTAGTAATTAAACATATTTTAACAGGTGGCCACAGAGTTGGTAAATCATATTGAACAGAAAAGTCGCAACCAGAGAATTTAATAAAAATACCCAAAAAGTCAGGGAAAATAAAGAAATTTGCTTAGGGGGGATTTTTCTTTTCAAAACATTTCGTCTTGTGATAATTTTTTTTGAAGAAAATTTTCAATTTTCAATTCTAATGCCAAATATAATTGATTTATAATATATTTTACATTTAAAAATGAGGAAAGACTGAAAAATTAGTAATGAAATTTAGGCCACTAATTATAAAATCAAGGAAATTCAATGAAATCAGTCTGAAAAAAACAGGAAATTTTCTCTCTATGTCTGTGGCCGACCTATTTAGAAAAGCTTCTATGTCTTCTATATCACATGATTTTTAAAATTTATTTCTATTATTGCAAATAAAATGGTGTATTTGTTTTAAAAAAAAAATATTTTAAAGAGATTCTTATTTATTTTGATATATTTTTATAATTATTTTTAGATAAGTTTCTAAGATTCCTAAATTATATTATTGCTTTACATATATATTATTAATTTAAAACAAGATGGCATTATAATTACATTTGAATTTCTTTAAAATTCTAATTTATTTTAATGTTTGACAGTAATCAAACGTATTTTAACTAAGCTTATAGAATAGCAATATTACACTATTGATTACATTTATTAATATTTTTATAAAATTATCATCATCATATTATTTTTTAATAATTAAACTTACATTTAGTTAACTGCTATGCTTATTGTAATGTCATAATTAAGTTTACATTGTGATGCAGAAGCAAGTTTTTGGTGCTTTGCATTATTAAATACTCATGTACTCAAGTTTTCCAATTCTGTTCCATATAAAAAGAATTTTAAACTTTTTGTTGTAACTACAAGTTACTAATGGCTTTTGCTTTCCCTAAAATTGTGCCAAAATGCTTCTTCAACTTTGTATTTCTTGTCTTAAAAAATCAGCTTTTTAAATTGCAATTAATTTTTTTAAATATTTCTAACACAAGAGTTTGTCGCACTTTTATATTAGGACTTCTTAAATGCTTGTTATATGATATACTGGTTAAGAGTAGTAATAGAGATGTGTAGTATATACTTATGTAATTTAATCTTGTGAATTTGTAATATAGTATTTTTGTATAACTATCCAGATTTAAAAAAAATAAGAAAAATCAGAATGTACAGATTTGCTATTGCTGTTCTATTAACAGGAGATGCATAATTTTGAAGTAAAAATGCGTGAAAAAATATAACATTTGCATCATATTTTGTTTTGATAAGCTGGTTGCAGATGAAGTGATTTAAGAAAAAGTTTTGTAAATAACTGTAATTAGCGAATTGAAAATGTTCTGAGATTTGAGAGTGTAGCTTGCCAATATGCTACATTTTGTGCATGCTAAAATTTTTTAGTGTCAAAATGTTATTGAAATTTTTTATTTTACTAAATAGGGTTTGTTTATGTATATATTTTTATGGATAATTTGGCAATACCTGTTATATTCTTTGTATTTTTCGTATTTATTTGTGCGCAAAAATAATACAGCAATGTACTTAAAAACTTAATCATAGATTGCTGTTTTCTATTCTAGATGCTATATAATTATGATGTATTTTCTGTACAGAAATGATTTATTAATACTTTAAAAATTATTATTATTATTATTATTTTTTTTTTAAGGAAATGAACATTTATAATTTTTTTTTGTTTTTTTATTTTATAAAATCACAGTTTGGTGAGCAATTTATCAAAGTTCCTGTTCCAAATATTTTATTTTAGAAAGGGATATAACTATAAAGTGTATATTTAATATATTAAATTATTCTAGAAAAGAAATTGGTAGCTTATTTGTTTACTTTTATTTTAAAATAGTTTTATTGTTATTTCTTTGATTTCTTAATGTCAAAATCCATTTTTTATGAATACAGTTCACAATTTATTTTAAGTTTTGGCTTAAACTGTAAACAAACTTCAGTTTAAACATGAAATTTATTTGAGCAAAAAGTAATGCCTTTTAAGTTATTAATTTCATGAATTGTTACCTGTTAACCTAGCCTTTCATATTTGTGATTTCTTAAATAATGAGCAATAAAATAAATTTTTGTACTTCTTACCTTCATATGAATTTGATATTAAAATATTCAGAAAAATTGGGGGCCATATGTGTGTTTTTAGGTGATAAAAAGTTTAGGTACAAATTATTCTAGCAGTTAATTTGAATTTCTAATACCGAATTCTTTATGACAAGTTTAAACTTTCATGAAAAGCAAACATGTAGTTTATTTTAAAGTGGTTAAGTCAGTGTGTATCTGCAAAACTTGCACATAACTTGAATTTTTAAAATCATATGTTTTTTCAGATAGCAGTTAGATATTATTAAATTAAAGTATGTCAAAAGTATGCTACAATAGTTCTTATTAATATTTTTTTAAAATTCTGAATTCTTAAAGTTAGTTCTGTTTGGTGATTGCTAATTATTATATTTAAAAACAGTATCACATATTTTTAATTGAATATTTTTTTCTTACCTCTCGTTTTCATTGACTACCTTAAAATAAAAATTACTTTGGAACTGTTTTGTAATGAACAAAATATTTAGCCATAGTATTTTATGTATTTTGATAATTATATTTTTCATCAGTGTATACTCATAAGGGTTTCATGGAGTTATATTTTGTAGTTTGTAAGCTAAGAGAGTTTTTTATGATTTCTTTTAACTTCAATTAATTAAAAAAAAATAATCAAAATAAAAATGTGAAATTTTGTATTATTTCACTATTTTGTTGCATGTGATTATGTGCTTTTTATTATTATTGTTTACATTTTTCTTGAACTTTATTAGTAAATTTCTTTTTCTATTCACGTAATATAAATATGTTATGTGATAGAATTTCATTCCATTTTAACTTTTTGTAGATTTTTTTAAAATATTTTTGTAGGATATTTTTTTTAAAGAAAAAAATTGAATAGGCATTTTTTTTTGTCTTGCTACTAAACAGACTATTATACAGATTTTTTTTAACTTGTTCTCATAAACAAATTCAAGAATAAAAATATTACATGTTCTAATATGATTCCGTAGCTACATCTATGCTAGTTTTACAGAAATTATTCAAATCATCAGAATATATTATATCCTTTACCCAAAATATGCATTTAAAGTATTGCATGTTCCTTTTTTTCTTCCTGTTTTTACAATTGAGTCTTAGGTTCAAATAGATCGAACTTTTTCAGCTTTAAAATATTTCTGCTAAATTTAAAATTTATAAATGAAAACTATTTGATTCCATTCTTTCTTGAATTATAATTCTAAGTTATTCTCTTTCAATTCATTTTTTAAATTCCTGATGTACTCGGAGAATTATTGTATTCCAATTCTTTCTTGGATTATAATTGAAAATTATTGTATTCCATTACTTTCTTAGATTATGATTGAAAGTTGTATGCTAATACTGTTTTTGTATAATAATTGAATGTTACGGAATTTAAATTTTTTCTCCTGAATTATTGCTGTAAGTTATTGTGCTCCAATTCTTTCTTGAATTACAATTGAAAACTTTTAACTTCCAATTCTTTATTGAATTATAATTGAAAATTGTTATATTCCTACTCTTTCTTGTATTATAATTGCAAATTTTTAACTTCTAATTCTTTTTTTGAATTATTATTGAAAGTTATTGTATACCAATTCGTTCTTGATTTTACGATGCAAATTTTTAACTTCAATTCCTTCTTGAATTCTACTTGAAAGGTATCATCCAGTTCTTTCTTGAATTATGATGGAAAATTTTGTGAAGTGATTATGCAGTGGGATTCTGATGTTAAAACACTCATGAATTCGAATACAGTTACTATTAATTTTAAAAAAATTTAAAGCTCTACCCTCTCATATTTTTTCTAAATAAAATAAATCTAATATTTACTCAAAAAATTAAGCTATAGTTCTTATGTTTTATCACTTTGTTGACCGGCAATTTTATGCAGAAACTATGTGATGTCACGAATTATTGTTATGTAATTGAATTATGGAAGTAAAATAACACATTCTTAATATTGATTTCATGCTCAATCATTGTTGACAGATGACTAGTTAATTGACATTACAACTGCAATGACGGGACATCGGTCAACAGCATTAGGGTTTGAAAAGACGAATTAATTTGTCATCAGTCAACTATATGTTGAGTATACTGCAAAAATATTTTAACAGCACAAAAAATTAAGAGCTTACAAAAAAGCAGCTTTTAACGAAATAGTTTAATTTACATTATTTTTTTTAATATTTTTTAAATATTTTTATGAGATTTAATCATGCTTTTTAATTTTGTTTCCTATTTTTCTTTTTATGTTTCTTGTATTGTGCTGCATTAATAATTGTGGCTATAAAAATAGAAATTTATTTTAAAAATATTTCGGTTATTTATTCAGAAAGGTTATCTGTTTATTAACTTTGTGCCATTTTTGTAAAGTTCCTGAAGTGTGTGTTTATCCTCCTTTTTTTTAACAAACTTATATTTTAAGTTGGAAAATCATTTTCTTTAAATAGTAATTAAGAACATTTTCTTACCTTATGGACCATAACTAATGATTTATTTTTATTCAGTGTTTATTATTTATCTCTAGTGAGTATCTAAAATACATTTTTGTGGAAATTTTGTATTGTCTCCTATGGATGAATTATCTGATTGGAAGAAGTTTTTTTTTTCCATGAAGAAGTTAATTTAAGTTCTTAACACAGTGGATGATGTATTTATACAGTGTGAAATAAATTGTTAAGTTTAAAAAAGAAAGGAAATCATATGTAGTGAAAGGTGATTTTTTTTTCTTGGCTTGATAATACATTGTTTGTATATATTCATGTAGAAAATGTAATTTTCAAAAAATATGTAGCTAATAAATGCTACGTTGATCTTTTTCTCTCTTTATTTCTGTTGAGAGTAAAAAAAAATTGTGGTTGGAGAATTTATTTTTCGTAAAAATATCTCACTCCGATGTATATTTAGAAAGTTTTTACACTCAGTAGTATAAGTGTTGTAGTTATTGTTATAAATCAGTATAGTTTTAGTTAGGATATATTCATTAAAATACTATTTGTTTTTTAAACTAACAAATAATTTTTATTTAGTTGAAATTGATATAAAATGAAATCTTGTTCTTCCACTTCATTTCGAAGGAGGCAAGGCAGCTAGATACTAATCAATCAAAAAGAATTAACAGAAACTTGAAAATGATTTTTTTCACAACACGAATGTTGGAGGTTGCCGTTTACATTGACAATTAGCTTGTTAAAAGATACCAAATGTTTGTGATTTGGGCTTGGTGTATTAAATTTTAAAGGCAATTACTAGCTAAAAATGAAAAGCGTGAATTACGAAGGGTGTCGAATATCATTATTTAAATCCGCTGAAAAAGTTAAAAATAAACATGTAACAGGTGTAGACTTTTCTCTAAAAAAATTAATATTCAAAATATTTTTTTTTTATAAAAAGCTTTGTTATGTTATTATTAATGATTCCTGGAAACTTCTTTCCTTTATTCTGTAATCTTCCTCCTTTTTTTTAGAGTAATTTTTTTTTTTGGAAGGGATTGAATTTCTTCTAGACAAGCGTGTAAGGTTTTGTTACCAATGTAAATTTTCATACTAAATTGAATGAGAGACGAGACGATCAGATAAATAGTTTAGAAGCCATAATATATAGAAGTTATAAGCGTTGATATAGGTAGCAATATCAAATGCCTATGTAGGTACAAGTACAAAATTGTACCTATATATGCATTTGATATTGCTATCTAAGCAAGTGAGACATGGCTTTGTATTATTTCACACTGAATAAAATGAGACTCTACACAAGAGAATAGAGCACATTGTACAAAAGTTGTAAGAGGTTTTATGTTTAAAAAGTACTACTTCTGACACGTAATTATGTTTAACCTTGACATTGCTATCCAGGAACTATCTGATCTTGTTAGGTATATGCCCCGATGCAATTTTTCTTGCTGAAATGACTCAGATAAAACAGAAATCGGTAAGAAAAATTTTTGAGAAGTTGTATGAGTGTTTTTACTTACACTTATTTTCGCATCTTACATTGATAAACAGACAAGTGAGATCCCTACTTATTTTTTCCTCGCTTAATCAATTGAGACGAAACATGAATCAAAAGGCTAATATTTCAAAAGTTGAAATGGGTTTCTCTATATAAAAAGTACTTTCTCTTTATAAAAAGTACTTTTGAATTGCACTTATTACGAAGAATACCCTCATAACATCAAAACTATTAATCTTATCAACTCGAATTTTATCTCTATTTTAACATTTAAATAATGTTAAAGCTCGTTTGAAATGGAGATATTTTTTTAGAAAGTCTCTATTTAAATTTTTTCTTTAAACACAAAAAAATTATCTATTTATTTAATGTAAATTTAATTGCACAAAAATTGAGTGAAAAATTTTAATCTTAAAAGGGGCTGTATTGCTTGTAATGTGAGACCCTCCCGGTTCCGCGGTCCTTGGTCTAAGCTTAAATTTTTTAATTAATTTCTGCTGATAATTTTTGATCCACAGCATATGGTCCCTATAGTTTCTTCAAGAGAGCGAACGAAAGTTGATGCTGTTAAATGCGAATTCATATTTTCCCTAACTTTCCATGTTCTAAGAACTATTTAAGCAAATGTAAAATCGATGCAAGCGAAATCTCGTTTATCCAAAGATAATTACACGAAAAGCTAATTTTTCACGAAAGTGTAGCATTTTTGAATTGTAAGAGGTTTCAAAATTATTCCATTATTCTTATTTTTGTAATTTTAAATTACAAAATACGTGTTTTCCCTAAATTTTCTAGATTCTTATGATCATCTGTTTAATATAAAATCCAGAATTAAACGTAACACACGTCCACTTTAAAATTATATCTATTGATAAATCTTTGCCCTATTCTTGAATAATTCAGGAAACTATCAATTTACGCAAAATCAGCTTCATGTATCCGAGGAAATGTGTGAATTAAGCGTCATAATGCCCCTATACGGTTTAGTATAACATTATCAGTTGTATGCCATTATCGCTAATAAACGTTTCCTCGTAAAATTTGAACGGAATTTCGTCATTTATATTTATTTGTTGGTTTAAATATTCACTTTATTGAAGAAAATTTTTGTTTGATTTTGGACTGGAAAATATGATCGTCATATTTCGATAATATCAGTTCAGCCTAAATTTTAGTAATTTAGGTTTTGACGGCGGCAGTTGAGTCCAGACATTGAATTGCAAAATATCGTTAGGATAATGGCTTCTAGTTTCCAGAGCGTCGAATTAACAGTCACTGACGACATTACTGTTAGCATTCTAATACGCTTTTCACTCGAAATCTGATTTAGAACTTACTGAATTGTAATAGAATAAACTAGATTATTCTCAAAGCTGCATTAATTATTGTCGGGTAATTAATTTCGAAAATTATTCTAATTTTTGGATGCTGATACACTTATTTTGGGATCATTAAATAAAAGAGAATGGGTGTTTCTATTTGGGGAACAAGATTTTTTTCCCCCTCCAAAAGGTAAAACGTAAACTTAGTTATTTTTTTATTAGTATTTATTTTGAAAAATTAAGTTGTTCGTTCCAATCATAAAGTGTTTTAATATAAATATTTGAGTATTGAACTGAAAACATTCAAATGTGATTTTATTTATTTATTTATTTTTGACTAAGGGTGGTAGTTGATAATGGATAATATCCACTTTGTTTAAACACATATGTCCTGTCAATTTTTGTTCATTAAGACCAACCAATTTTCTTATCAGCAAAAATGGTGCATTTACACCACCTTGACAGGGAGTGGGTTAAGGTGTATTTTTTAAAATAATACTATATTAAGAATGTAAACCGTTATTACTTTTAAACATAGTTTGTAAAACAATTTTGAATTTCATATATTATCAAAGCTTATCGACATGAATGAATAGCATTTTTCAACGCTATACGATCGGTATGATTTTTTGATGTGGTGGCTGAGAGCAGATAATAGACATACGACTAGAATGGTAATGGTTAAAAAAAAATGGTGACTGTGAGTAGGCATGTGACTGGTACTATAAAAAAGCTTTATTGCTTGACTGCAGTCATATGACTGGAACGGTAAAAAAGATTTTTGGTGGATGACAACAAACATATGACTGAACGGTAAAAAAAGTATTGTTGGTTTACAGCAAACATGTAACTAGAACGGTAAAAAAAGGTTTTGGTAGCTGTCAGTAGACATATGATTGGAACCAGGGATCGATCGAGACAAATTCAGGCCCAAGGCCCACCAAATTTTCTGGACCCCTTAGAAAATATTTTGAAATTAAATTACTGAAGAGTAATCATAATAATGAAAAAGAATCTGAATTGCATGATTCAAGAGAAACATTCTAAGAAATTTTGAAATCAGACAATTGAAGATTATTTTTATTAGATGAAGTTTTCGTATCTATAAATTAAAGCAAAATATAAAACAACAAAACAATGTTATGTCAAAATAAAAATAGTTAGGTGACAACAAACAATTGAAATCGGTGGTTGTTGCTGAAAGTCACTGATTAGCTGAATTATTTTTTATTGTAAGCTGGAACTATTTTTTATTTAGTACTTAAGCCAACACATAGCTAGCACACTTTTCATTAGACTTTTTACTTATTTTTGAGGCCCCTCAGAAATTGTGGGCCCTAGGCCCATGCCTATTGGGCCTAGCTATAATCAGGCCCTGACTGGAACGGTTTAAAAAGTTTTGTTGATTGACAGCAGAGATACGATTGGAACTTTAATAAAAGCTTTTTTGACTGACAGATCACAAACGACTGAAATGGTAAAAAAGTGTTGGTAGCTGATAGCAGACATGCGACTTCTAACAGTGTAAAATCTTTTGTGACTGATAGCAGCCATACGACTGAAATGGTAAAAAAAGCTTTGGTAGCTGAGTAGATTCGCCTTTTCAGCGTTCAACCCACATTTTAACAACTAAATCCAGAGTTTCGTTTACTTTTTTAAATACTAATCCAAATAATGACGGACTTCGTGGTCAAGCTGATTAAGTATTTTACAGATGTAACATTTCTGGCGATTTCTTCTTATTCAGATCGTTAAACGCTGATGAGGAATTTAGAAATTGAAATTCGTATCACGTAAATTTACTACCAATATTATATGCTTATACAGCCCGAGGCAACACTGTTAAAAGAATTATTGACCTTTAAAGTCTTAAAAAAAAGAGAGTGTTAAAAAAATCTATGTGTTTCACTCAAATGGATGACATACGAACAATACGAATTTATTAAGATTCATTGGTAATTTCTTTAACCTTTTGATGCAGATGGACAGTGTCATTTTTACATATTTTTTTCTGGCGCTCTAATTGCAAGCAAAAATATATTTTGGTATTTTTCAATTATATATATAAAAAAAATTTAATAGTTTCTAAAATTTGTTAGATTATCGGAATTATATTTACACTAAAATAGGAAATCCAAAAAAAGCAGTTCGAATTCTTTTTCATTCATATTTAAAAATCTATTACTAAATGATTTTGCAAATTAGAGAAATTTCAATGTTAAATAAGAAAGATGTTTCTTTTAAATCTAAATAACTCCGAATAAGTGCAAATTTGAAAAATTATTCTTTGGAAGTGGGCCGTGGCCGTGTTCGAAAGATTTTACCTTTAACGCAGAAGACAGTATCTCGTAACCATCAATTATTAAAATTCTAAGTATAATATTTCTCACTTATTTTGACATAAATTAATGCAAAATAAGGAAAAAAAGAATGCGAAAAATAGGTTTAATAAAAACTCTGAGTCACAGGGTTAAAAAAAAAATCAAAAGCGAAGTTTAGAAAAAGGAATTGAATGCTATGTTCCTTTTCTTAAATAGATATATCCATTTTCTTAAATATGAATTTTGAGCCACGTTCATTTTCATTACTGCACATTTTGAGCTATGCCCATTTTTCTAAATATGCATTTCAAGATATGTCCAGTTTCTTAAATGTGCTGTCCATAATTAAAAGCTGAGCGACAATCACAATAATACTTCATGGTGCCAGAAGTAACCATCAAGTTCGTAAAAAGTAAGTTTTAAGATAAGAAGATAGAAAGCCTATCGCCGTCTGTTTTGAAAATAACTTCTCCGGCTGAATCGTGGAAAATCTGAAAGCAGCATTCCAAACTTTACATGGTAGCAACAGATTAGTTTCCCGATATAGAGCCGCTCCAAACTATTCTGACGATACCGTTCGAAAACAAACAGAAAAGTTTAATCGGTTTAAATTTTTTATTTTATTTTAATACAAAATATTTTTCAACTCTACGCAGACAATATTTTTTCCCTTTTTTACCAAAATAAAAAATATTCGGTATTCTACTGGGAATCGTGTCTTTAAGGATCAGTCCACTGCGGGACAATATGCATTTAGAATTTGATTGGTGCATTTTAAGTAAAATGATCAAACCACTTCAAATAGGAATGTTCCTTCAGTTTGTAAAAATCCTGATTATTATTATTATTTTAGATTTTAATTTTTTTCTATTGTACTTGAGTATTTTGATAGAAATATTAATAAATGAATTAATATTAAATATAGAATAAAGATGTCTTAACTGTGAAATGGTTAACAACCGTTAACCACTAAATGATTGACTTTTCAAAGTAGAAAAAAATTTGAAGCGGCCTCTTTCTGAAGCTCCGTGTCGCGGAACAGATCAAATTTCAACAAATGACAAGAATGAAGCGCAAAGAGTTATAATCTTTCCGCTAGTGATTGGCGAAGAATGTTTAAATGTCTACCGAACAATTTGTATTCCGATGTTGGATTGAATTCTTGCCACGATTGAAGAATATTTTATTCCAGAATAAAATGTAGCACAGACAGAAGTAACATTTAATCAATCAACGAGTTGAACTGCAAGTTTTGGTGTTCTGTAGAAGTAGATCAACTTATCTGAGGGCTACCCGATCCTAACGTCTGCTTAGAGTGCCGGAATTGACTCTCTCTAAAGCCATCGGTTTACAACTGAAATGTCAAATTACAAGCACAAGTATTGAAAGAAGAGTTGAAGTGTGGAAAGCGAAACCGACTTTCTCAAAGGTTTGTAAATCTCAAACAGCAATAAGCAGTGTGGATGCTGGTCATAATACTCAAAGTGATACTCAAGAATCGGATACTGACTTCTTTGCTGGTGCGGTAAGTGTTAATTTTACATTGCCGACCTGTTTTACTTTTAAATAAAAAAGAAGTAAGCAAATATAGTCTCAGAGCAATTAGTACGAGAGATATTTGGTTCTCGATTGAACGTAAACTGGACTTATACAGGTCAATCTGTTTAATTGTCTTGTTGCTGCTAAATATCGTGTCAGAAAAGTTTAAATTGTCATCTATTTATTTAAGGAAGGTAGGTACTTTTTTGCACTAGAGTTGCACTATGGGCTATCAGTGACGGTTTGGGAATCATCCCTGAGGATGATCCGGTGACTTGCCATCACAATTTTTATCTTCAGAGGGAATGGCTCTTCCGCTTTGGCAGCCCGATGACCTGCGCACGAAGTCGAGAATTTTATGGTAGAGCAGTTTAACGAGGACCGATGCAGCGCATCCTCGATCCCTACGCAGGTTGATCAAAGTGGTCATCCATATGATTACTGACAGCATCCAGTGATGCTTGATTTCGGTGATCTACTGAGAACAGCCCATGATCAGTCCACTGCCGGACTTATCTATTTAGAATTTTTAGTTGCTAAGAATTCGTATAAACCAAAATGCTTAAATGGTTGTACTGGTAAACTGATTTTAATAGAGATGAATGATAGCTTAAGTGATAGTAATTTGAGTATAAAGGACTGTGTAACTAGCAATGCCTTTAATTTAGTTCGAAAATATAATCAAGTATTTGAGCGATCAGATAATTGAGGTAAATATTACTTTATCCGAAAATGCTGTTCCTGTAGTTTTGGTAATAACAAAGACTAAGTAAGATTTGTCATGCTTCTGCACCAGGCTTTTTTTTTCTTTCCACTGTGGATGTTCTGCCAATGAGATAACAGCCAATGCGGGGTTTGGATAGCACTTATGCTCGCAAATGCGAGAAGGAGAGTGGGAGTGGATTTTGAAACAATGCGCATGCTCAAAATCGTAATCAGTGTTTATAAGTTTAAGTTCGATAGCTCAGTGATTTACTAAACTGTTTTCTTTTAAAGTCAAAGACTTTTCCGGATGTTTATTTTTATTCTATCTGCACTGCGTGGATCAATTAAGAATGTTCAAATTAATTTTGAAGTGATGCAAGTGCTAGACTAATTTTAATTTCGAAGTTTTGTTTTCAATTTTCAATAGCCGAGCAAGTTGAGTGTGTTCTAAGAAGTCAATTTGTTGTATGCGAATATATTAATATGACTGTGGTATAAATAATTTATTGCTGTGCATTTGCTAAATCGACGATTAGAGATCGGTATAATTTCAAGATATTTTTGAAAAGAAGAAATATGGTACAAGTTTTCCCAGTGAGTAATTTCATTGTGTTTCTTTTTAATACCCGTTTAGCGTCGTTATATAATAGTTTTGTGTTTATTAATTGCTATATTTTTATAAAATTTGCAGCAGATATAACAAAACGTGTTTAGCGTTGCAGAATAATAATTTGGTATTATCTCAATATCCGATCTACTTATATAAATAGATTTTCATTTTTTAGTAGTTGAGCTGTCAGGCTCTCTTAGTGTCACTAACCAGTATACATTTGCCCGGGATTCCCTACATTTATGTTTCTTTAAGGTTAAATGCCTTTGCCTGGCTCGCTCTACACTGTTTTTTTTTTCTTTAATAAGCTTCGTTGAGAAGCCGACCCAATTTTATGGGTTTACGACTACTAATGTTCAACTCCGTAGATTTGTAATTTTGAACCCAATTCAGAAGACAAGGGAACCCCTGGATCGAGTAATGGGAGAAATTTGCTTTCGTGGAGGACTTTTTATGGAGCTAACCCGCATTTGCGTTACATGGAGAGGAAGACCACGAGGACCTCCCATGGTTAGCCTGACGGCAAGGGGACTCTAACAAATGATCCATCTACCACTGAGGATATTTCACGTCAGGATTGTGGTCGGTGCAAGCCGGATGCGGAATTCGTATCGACTGGAATTCGAACCCGGTTCGCCGCATTGGAAGGCGAGCGCTCTATCCCCTAAGCCATCGCGGCTCTTACTCTACACTGTTGCTTAAAATTAACCGTAATACAAGTGAGTTTTGAATTTCATAGGGTAGCAATATTTGATTCCGTTTTTGGCATCGCGTGCAGTCGCTCAACAAAACAGTTTACCTGAGGGCTAACTTTTGATATAGGTCTGCAGTTACTTATAAAAACAAGCTTTTTTTTGTTAAAAATAACCGTCATACAATAATAGAAGTTATCTTCGAATTTAAAATAGGGTTGCAATATTTGATTCTGTTTTCGGCATGCGACGAAATCGGCGCCAATAAAATGCACCAAAGGTGATTGATGGTAAAAAAGTCGCCAAACATTGGGTGCAGTTGCACAAAAAATCTGTTCCGAAAAAGTAACAGATCTGACAGATTGAATTACTCCATTAGTAATAATTCATAAGAAAAATGGGTAGGTAAATGAGTGTTTATAGGTCCTCAAAATCTGAACAAAGTAATTAAAGTCCTCTATACAATCCTTCGACTTTTGAAATTATTTCGGCGTCTTAGATGCAATTTCATTTTTCTTACTAATTCAGATTAGACGAAGAAAGTCCACGTTCATGTCAATAATGCTTCAATCATCGTAAACCTCGCATTAAAATAATTTGGGCCTTTAATGGGCCAATATCCATTAATCTTATTTCAATAAGCGTAAAAAAGGCCGATATTGGCCCTATATAGAATTGTTTGATTAACCTAATATTTTATATCTATTATTCAACTAATATCGGCCCTATATAGAATTGTCTATTTCAATAAATATTTTACAGCCACTTTCCCATCAATATTGGCCCTATGTAGAATTGTTATTACCCAATATTAGAAGCCATTTTAGGATCAATATTAAGAAAACTAGATACCCCTAGGTGCATATTCTTATAGGATTTTAAGCCCAACTAGGGCCAAGATAAAATGGTTGCTTGGGAATTTTTTACGGAGGAAAATCGAATTGAATCATGCGCAACGAATTCAGCTAAAAACCATCCAAATTTCCTATTTGAGAAACCATTTTAAATATTTTTTCTATCATAAATTGCACCATTTCGCGCAGGTCGTTGATCCACCAAAGCGGAGGAGCCATTATTTTTTCTGCTGAGGATTAAAATTGTGATCGCATGACATCTTTGGATCATTTTTAGGAATTTTTTCCAGACCGTCGCCAATAGCCCACTGGGCAGTTCTAGTGCGACATAAATAAACTACAACAGCAAACTGTCACTTCTCTGTGATTAAGAAATGGACTCGAGTCAATAAAAGAATAAAAAACAAATTATAACCATTGTTAAGTGCCATAGCATATGAAGCCACATCTGAAATTCGTTAAAAAAATTCAGGATTTTGAGTTTCAAATGACGAAATGCATATTTCAGTGATGAAAAAAGTTCAACTCTGACGGACGGGAGGAAATAAGATCATATTGGCACAGCGCTAAGTATTTTTTTAAAGGCGGTTTTTAATTAGAAAAATTATTTTGCGAACAGCTTCTAGTTGTAAACTTCTTCGAATTTGATGCCTCTTCTTTAAGATTGACTCTGATAACGATTAATCATATTTTAATAAAGTTTTTCTTCTTCTTGTCGTAGACCATTAAGACAAGGGGTGCGATTGTTCTTGTTTTCCAGTGGCGTCATCTATGGCCAAGAATTCGTCTTACTTCGGCCTCACCCATACGTCACATTCATTTATACATCCACAGATCATAATCTTGACCTGAACCAAAGAACGATCAATCTCCATTTCAACCCTCCAAGTGGTATAATTTGTTATGGGAATATGGAGGACTTTGTGACCTGACATATTTAACTTTCACCAGTCACCATTTACTACACAGGGAGTCTTCGGTTGGCTAGATTCGTACTCCCGATCTCACGAGCATGAGTCCAGCGTCCTGTCAACCAGGCTATCCCTGCTTCGCTTTTTCTTTAATTTTACCTTCGAAAGGTAGGTTTTTATTGATTATTTCTGAAGATAATTCTAAATACTTTAATTTCTCTGATTAGAGAACACCCTGTTTGGCCTTTAACCCTTTGCTTACGGTGTGCTATGCTGTGGTCCACATGTGGTCCACACCTGTGGTCCACATGTGGTCACCTGTGGTCCACATGTTGTACCAGCCGTAAGCAAAAGGTTAAAGAAAAGCTGCGTAAAATGCTATTTGTAGGAGAAAAATGTATAAAGGAGCAAGTTGCATTAAAGTTTCTTATACCAGATAAAAATATAACACAGGTTTAAAAAAAATTGAATTTGGATTATTGAATAAGATATTTGTGGTGAGATTATCTCACTTGATCAAAAAGAAACACAAATAAACATGCAGACCAGAAAAACAGAAAAAAACATTTATTATAAATTTTCTACATAATAGAATTATATTCACAGTTTAACGTGATGTGTGATTATAATGTATTTCCTAAAATAAATTATTGAAGTGTTATGCATCCACCTTTTTGCATCTTTTATCACTACAATTCGCCACAAAAATATCTCGCCAAGAAGGGATTCACATAATACTTTCTGCATTTACTCACATGAACTAATTGATCATCACCAAAATTAAAGTATCTCGTTTGGCATCAAAATAGTCAATTTAAAAACTCGCATTTCCAAAGACGATACAAAAAAATTATACACATACATTTCAACATTTTTAAACATGTAGTTGAATATGTAAATGTTAATGTACATTCATGCTAGTATATTTATTGAGCTCTTTATGTACACTATATTTGAAGACAATTCGAAAGGAAGAATTGTTCTTCCGATTTACATTTTATGATATTTATGATCTATTCAAGTGATGATGTTTTCATCGCCAAAGTAACACGTGATAAGTTATGCCAATAAGAAAGACGTCAAATGCTCGGAAATTTTTCAGGAATTCTAATAAGACATTATAACAGGAAAAAAAAAATAAGCGATAAAAAATCGCCAGGATATCGCCAAGGATATTTTTCGAAGTTTATTTCGCCAAGGAAAATGAATGAGCCATAACCTTTAAAATTGTAAGGCTTTAATTTTTCATGTAATATAATCTATTTTTCTGATTGAAGTTAAACATTTACAAGCATTTTGAGGGATTTGAACAATTATTAAATTTTTTTTTCTTCTGAAAAACAATTGCCTATTTTGATGAGTTAACCCTTTGACGCAGATAGGACACTGGTGTCCTTTTTATACAGGGTTATTCATAATTCCCTCCGGGGATTCGAAGCGTTATAGTAAAAAAACGAAGACGAATATGGCAAAAAAGAACATATGAAATTATTCCGAAAATATTCAAGTTTTAGTTTAAGCAGTTGGCGGTAGATGACAGTAACATGTACCACCGAAGCCAGTTGTAGTAAAGAAAAATGGAGTTTACAGGCGGAGGGAATTATGAATAACCCTGTATATTACTTTTCTGAAGTTCTAATTGCATTCAAAAATATATTTTGGTATTTTTTAATTGTTGAAAAATAATCTAATGAAATCTGTTATATTAGCGGATTTATATTAGTACTAAAATATAAAATAAACAAAAAGTATTTTAAAATGTTTTTTTCCCATTCATATTCAAAAATTTATCAATGATTGATTTTATAAATGAAAGAAACTTCAATAATAAATGATTATTTCCCTTAGATCTAAATAATTACAGATAAGTGCAAATTTGAAATATTATTGTTAGAAGCGTTTGAAAAATTTTACTTTTAACTCAGAAAAAGACACCAGTATTTCAAAACCATAAATTTTTAAAATGCTAAATATGATATTTTTCACTTATTTTGACCTTAATTAATACAAAATAATAAAAAAAAGTATGAAAAATATGTTTAATAAAAAGTCTACGTCAAAGGGATATTGGCGAAAATTAATCATTAAAATCAATGTGTAACTCCATTTTGTCATATTATAAATCAGCCTAAGCAAATGGAGTACCTATTAAAAAATTAGAACACAAATGATTTTTATTTTGTAATGCCTGAGAATTTTCTTCAATCTAAAATCTTATGATAGGTTTATTGTTAAGAGACTAAGCTTATCCTAACAGTTATAAATAGCAGCAACAAACTCGCAGCTGTTATAAAAATGACTTTATAGGGAGATTTCGCAAATTTACATTAGCTTCCGTAATCTAAGATTTCAATTAATATCATGCGCACTTACTTTTGCGCATGCATCAGTTTTGCTGAAGAGCGCATGCGCCCGTGAAAAAATATCAAACTTACGTAAGGGAAAATAAGAGATTTTGCAAAAATCCATAAGTTAAAAACGCTAACGTAGTGCAATATCATTTTAACTTCGACCATAAAATTAAACATTTACAATGGACGCAGACTATCTCTTTAAAGCTGGGGCATAAGATTCAAGATGCTTTACACGGCGTAAAACCATTTTTCTATGAGCAGAAAAATTTAGCAGATTATAGATTTTGATGAATTAAGCAATAATGAATGCAGCTTATTATGAAGTTTTATTGATTATTTAACTTCTATTAACTAAATTGTATAGTTAAAATAAATACAATTTTTAAAAAAGCGAAATTATATTTAATTTCTTATGAAACTAGAGCAATTAGACAACCACAATGTTAAACAGAAACCAATAAAATTATTTTTTTTATTGAGTGAACCAATTGTTGTAAGATTGCACGATTCATTTCTAAATTTCATTAATACATTTCTTCAAATTCACATTCCATTTCCATGTTTTTAGTTCGAAGTCAGGCTTAAACAGAAAACAGCTATAAACAGCTTGCTTGTATAGTACGGCTTTCAGGAGAACTCCTCCAGAAATCAGTCTCGCATCGTGGCAGGTACCATGGTTACGAGAAAGTCACTTCGAATAGAGGTGTGAGGTGAATAGTTCTGTCTTGATCTTTGCATAGGTCAAAGTTAGTAAACCAATCGACACCTTCATTCCTTCATTACACCCCCAAAAGAAATGTGCTCTCGCATGTTACCATAGAAGCAGACAGTCCTAGACTTTTACTCTGGAGGAGTTCTCCTCAAAGCCGCACTATAGTTTTGTCTTTGTAGCGTAAATCACACGAACATAACGTAAAGATACGTAGCATTTAAAATAAACTCGAGCATGCGCAGTTGCTTACGTACGGGAGAGCACGGAAGCTAGCGTAAAAGTGCAAGCTATCCATATTATTCTCTATAAGACGTTATTTCAAATGAACGACGGTCATTCTGACGTCACAACTCATCGTATTTGACGTCATTCTTGCCCATCGTCACTGGTGAAACTTATCGACTGGTACGAGAATTAGTCACTTAGTTCTGTTCTTAGTTAATTTAATAACTAAAATGAAAATTCATCATGTAAGTAAGGTATCGAAATTTTCCAACTTAATTTCAAACAATAAAGTCAGTTTGTTGGCGAAAATTCCTACTTTATTTTGAAAAGACAAAAGCGTGGAAGTATGTTTCATTTTAACCCCGACATTTCTTTATACATTTTTGACATGACAACATATCATTCGAATAGAAGATAATCAGCCTGATAATTAGACGTATGTACACAATGCTGCTTTCTCTTACAACTAACTACTCATATGTATTAAATAAACAAGACTTTATACATATCGTGATTGTTTTCTGCACGGTTCATAGTATATTATAAACTTATTTATGTACATTATTTGGAATGTAGATAGCATGCACACATAATTTTCACAAGCTTCTTATATTATCAGTATGAAGTATAGTACGTGTACTCAAAATTTAGTAAAATGCATAAAACATTGTTACTAATTCTTTATATGACCACATTTTCTCTAAGAAGCCAAAGGGAAGAGAGTTACTTACTAGTTTTAAACTCGTGACTCATTAATTGAAGCTTAGTGCATATATTTGAATTTGGTTTAAGAAACACACGAGGAGCAAGATTGCAAAACAAGAGTACAGCACAGATCTTTCAATTCCAAACTTCTTCCTTATGGGAGCTTATTTTACCATATCTGTTATAGATAGAGAAAGATTACAGATGGAAAATGCGTGTCAACAATTTTTTCAGAAACAAATACAGCAAATTTATTTTTGATTTGAGAATTTAGAAACCTAAACACTGAAAATTAAACATTACTTTTTTATAACAAAATGCAGTTAATTTTGCTGACCATAGTGGTCAGGGATCTGACCTCACGTCATAAAGGTCGTGGGTTTGAATCCCGGATAAGACATGGATGTTCTTTCATTCTCTGTACTATTTGTCCTACCAATTTGGCTCCCCCGAAAGAGTGGCCAACTAATCTTCTTTATTAATACATGAATGTCAAGTGTCATTTAGGTGGGCATTGGGAAAAATAATATGTTTAAGGTTCCGAGTAGTCAGTGTAGAGAATATCAGACTCTTTCCGTAGAAAAAGAACGGCGGTGGCTCAGGGGATAGAGCGTTCTCTTCCCAATGAAGTGAACCGGGTTCGAATCCCGGTTCACTTCATTGCCCTGAATTATTCGAATTCCGCACCCGACTCGCACCGACCACAGTGCTGACGTAAAATATCCTCCGTGGTAGACGGATCACGGGTCAGAGTCCTCCTGCTATCAGGCTAAGCGTGGGAGGACTTCGTGGTTTTCCTCTCCATGTAACGGAAATGTGGGTTAGTTCCATCAAAAAGCCCTCCACGACTGCAAATTTTTCCTAATCCTTGATACAGGAATTCCTTTGTCTTCTGAATTGGGTTCAAAATTACAAGGCTGCAGAGTTGAACATTGGTAGTAGTAAATTGAAAGTTCGGTCGGCTGTTAACGACTGTTATAAAATAAAATACAGAAAATGGTCATTTAGCATAAAAACGTTATTGTAGAGAATGGCGTATTGCTTTCCATTCTCAACATGCAAAATAAAATTTAAGAATTCACTCCGTACGTAGGAAATAGGTTTATAATTGAGTAGTTGTTTAGTAATTTTGTTTACTGGAATTTAAGCTTATTTTTTAAAAAGGGGGTAAGAAAATAACAACTTGTATTAATATTTCTAATTTTTATTTCCAATTAATAAGTACGAAAATTCTGCTTACGAAAAATCTTAGATAACATATAAGTAGATGTTTTTTTATCATTAAAATTTAATGCTTATATTCTTATTATTACTATCACGATTACAAGTAGTTAATTATGCTATAATCATTGCCTAAACATAGTTGTAATTGGTTAACATAAGTCAATTGTTCCCCACTTCCAACATTGATCAAAATTTTGTCAAAGCTTCATTCTTATATTGGTCCTTTTGTTTTGCGATCCAGTTGCGTAAGGAAATAAATATTTTCAGTACACCTTGATTAATCTAAAATAAAAAAAATTTTCAGCGGTGTGCGAGAATACAGTTCAGTATATTCGTTTCCGGCAATTAACGTCTTAAATTCGTTGTCAGTTTTAATAAAGATGTGGTCATTATAAAGCAGAAGTAACAAGTTATAATAATGGTTTAAGCATGTTACCCATGCTTAAACCATTATTATAAGATGATGGCACTGTCAATCGTAAACATAATTATGATTTAGTATTAAAAGTGGAGATTACACGATACATTCAGAGTTTTAATCGTCTTCAACTGCTATAGATTTAGTATTAATTGAAAATCGCAGAATGTCAACATTTTTTTTCTACAATGAATGCAGACGAAGACGACGCTAAAATCTGAGGTGTAATCCTTGTTTAACTTCTGTTAAATGGGGTTTAACATTTCCATTTAATGCCAACTCTAGGTTTAAAAATAATTGTCTGATTTTGACAATTATGTTTCTGCAAGAGAATGATCTCTGTTGTGCTACGACTTACACTTCAAAACTAATTTTCTGTCTTGTTTTGATAAGAAAAAAAAGAAAACATTTATAAATTCGAAACTTATATAATTTTTTAAAATTCAAAATTAAAGCTCATAAAGTAAAATAAGGCAAATAAATCATACATTAAAAATTTTGAAAATCTTGAGGAACGTTTCTTTTTCTTTTACACCTTGAAAATCTTAAAGAACGAATTAAAGAATGGTTTTTAGATATTCATTGTTTTTAGCTTGTCTAAAAATCAGACATAAGTCTAAGTTCGATGAATAGCAATGATCATTCTCTTGCTAGAGATGTAAAATACCATACTGCGCATTTTTAGCATAATTTGGCAGTGATATATTGAAAGATTTATAAAAGGTTAAAATACTTTTGGATGCAGAAGTTGAAAGTTAAATTGAGCTATTAAATTTTGAATGAAGTGTATTAATTTTTATGAATTTGATTTAAACGAGCAAAAAATAATATGAAAGTAGTAAGTTTATAACTTGCTGTGAAATTCTCTTTTCATGACTTTTGTGTTATGAATACCAACATCTTCGAAGCACGTGTGTTACTGTGAAAGCCTGAAGTCTGCTAAATTCTAGGCTTTACCGGTAAAATCTAGGATTTACTAAACTGGCTTTATAATTCCTAGGTTTTACCACAAGTACCTTGGAAGAGGTTTAAAATGGAATATTAAAGCATACATCGGACTTTCAAAGTCACTTTGTTAAAAAATAGGTTTTACTGGTCAAAATCTAAGATTTACCAGTTTTTTTTACCGTAACACATACATAATTCTGTAAAAACTCATAATTGAACTCATACAAAACTCACTCGTAATACAATACAGAACACCAGATTTGTCATTAAACGAATTTTTAGGGAACATAAATACATTTCACAAGGAAATTTGGATAATATAAGGAAATTTGAAAGCAGAGAGTTTTGAATAGCAAAAATAAATTCCATTACATATTTCATAAAAAATACACAAAATGACAATAACTGCATTCTTAGCCATAACTTTAAACTAGCTGGTCTATTCACTGACTTTTTGATAAAGAAATATCAGTGATAATTTGCGTCAGAATGATACCGAACATTTGTCAATAACTGTACAACATTTTGACGCAATTTATTGCTAAAAAATTTTATCGTTTGATTAGAGAATAAGCATTTTAGGCACTATAGTACCAATCCTTGTAGTCGATAAGTTTCATCAATGAAACTTGTGCAAGTACACTATCATGTTCACAGGTTTGACGCCATTTGACACACTTTTCAGTGTCCTCGAGATTGGACTGTAATAGACCAATACTCTGATCAGGTCAGAAAAATTACAGTTATAAATAGTGTCAGAATGAAGATTTGCGCTTACAATTCCTATGTTACGCCATTTTCACGTCTTTTACACTTCTTATTTCCAATCATGGATAGACACGTAAGTCTTATGACAAAACTGCTGCCATCTTTAAGTTGAGCGATTAGTTGTAACTTCCTTAACACCAGCTAACACTAACACTTCATTTTTTAAAAATTATTTTGCAAGCTATCAAGCACGTGACTACGTGTTCCAAAATTAAACTTTTGTATAGATTGTTTTAATAATTTAAGTTACTGATCGACACTGAGTATACTGTAGAATTCTTTTAAAAGTTATGATGCTTTATTTAGTAAATTTTTTAAATATTATTTCACACATTCATGAGTCAAAATTATTTATAAAATCAGAGCATATTTAAATATAATTTATTGCTGTTTATTATATTACAATATATTTCGATAATTATGCATGGAATATTTATAAATATATGTACTCTATAAGATATATAACATCAAGTTCAAATGTTTTAATAAGATCGTAAAAGTTTGGGTCTTTTATTTTCATTCTTCAACATTTTGAATAGCAAGATATGTTGCTTTATTAAATAATTTATAATTGTAACATGAAGCTTTAAATCTTTTGTGCAACTGAGAAAATTTAAAGTAAAAAACTCGTAGTTGATTTTAAAGGTATTAATTTATTTTATGACTGTGTTTATATAAAAAGTATCAAAGCATTCATATTAACCTTGTGTCCAAAAAATGATTGAAATCAAATAAGAAGATAGAAATGTACTGTTTGCTGCGTTTTTTTTCTTCTTGGAAACCAATTTTTATTTACACTAAGTTTCAAAAATAGTTACAGAAATCTTCTACGGATGACGATTTTGATTGTAATTTATAAAGTAATGTGCTTTGCTGCTTGTAAAACCATTTCAACTAAAAATATTGGTACGGGTGTATGTTAAATTCTATCCTGAGACAGAGCCGCTTCATTTTTGCAAATGGGTAGTTATTTTAAAGACCTCGTTTTATAGCTTTTCCTAATCAGCATCGCCATTTTTCATAAATTTCGTAACTAACTTTGAAACTTAGTGAGAATGATTAATAAGTTTCGTAAGCAGAGCATATCAAATCGTATATTTCTACCTGTTTCTGTATATTTTCTAAATCACCGGTGGCGAAAGTAAGTTGAATAATTATGACAAAATTAAATACTATAGAAAATTTTAAAAATTAAGAAAAATATTCACATTTATTTGAAAGTTGCGTTTGAATTTTCCTTACTTTCGGTTTTGTTTTTTAAGTGTTTGTAAACTAGGAGACAAAATAATTTTGCCAGGTTTTCAAAATATGATATTTTGTACCTTGTCAAGTAATTGAAAGTCCGCTAAATTAAAATACGTCATTAGACAACTGAAAAGTTCATAACGAGACAATGATAAGTCCCACATTTTTCGCTCATAGGTAAAGCAACAATGAAATTTACAACCGCGAAATGGTTCGAATTTTCAAGGACAGATGGCGCCACATGTTTTGACAAAAATGACAAACCACATCAAAATAGTTACCTCAAGTTAAGTCGACGTGATTAGCTTGCCTTTTTAAGTTTTATCTTTCCGATGTTGGATGACAAAAATCCATAAGCATTGATTTTGTTTTTCATTTCATTGTGTTCAATATTATCCCCATTAAATATCCTCAATTATATTCTCAGGAGAAATAGTTCAACGATTAACCATTATACCAGTACTTTGAACCAGAATACGGTACTAATTTGCTTGAACCTAAATAAAGTCTTAAATTGAATCATGTTTTCGATCAGGTTGAACCTAAGTATTGTGTAATAACGTTTAAGAAGTACGATAATCTGGTTTAATTCAGGAACACAGCAAACTTGAACGATAATTTGATTCAACACGCGCCAGACAATTCCGCCTTTTTGCAATTACTCCAGGCAATTAACTGTACTATTGTTTCGTTTAGGAACTCGTCAGAAAACTCACCAAGATTCATATTTTAGAAATCTGACAAATTTTTTCTGTTTTACGCAATGCCCTTTAAAATATTGTTCTATCCGTATTATTCAACGTTTTTTTAGAGGATAGTTTGCAAATTTTTAATTAGTGCTAGGTGCGCAGAAATGATACGAACCTTAATATTTCATTAGTAACAAGTCTGTACTCTAAGTGTAACAAACATGCACATGTTTCAAACATTTAACAGCAAGAAATAGTGTATGCAAATCTCACTTTTATGGTTCCAAGAAATATGGACTATATTTTAAATTCTAATTTCGTAAGAATGAACTATTATTACAGACATCTCAGTAAAAGATTTCTCGCTTGAATTTAAAACACATTTTGGAATTACAAGAAGTTTATAATTTAATTTTCTAGAACCCGACATAAGTGTTTAAAAATTGTTAAATGTTTTAAATCGGATTTCATACTAAAATTTAGATGAAAAATAATTAAGATATTGAAAAAAAATTCAAAGTTAAGGGCAATAAAAAAAATTAAAGCCTGTTTATTTGATATAACCTTAGATAATTTTAAACATTGAACATGCCTACTATGCCTACAAATCGCCACTTAATTGCTATATCTGTTCCTGGGATAGTTTTCACTCTATGTCATACCAGCTCCACGCCATGTCCTTGCAATAAACCTCATCTTTCATTTCATAGGCTGAGCTCAATAGTCTTCCAGTCAAATACTCTTTTAATTTTTAGAACAGATGTTAGTCACTGGGTGCTAATCTTTGCAGAGTATGACAAGCTATTGCACAAATTTAATGAAAAGCGAGTAAGAGGTTCAATGTTTTCAAGGTTATGACGAAGAGCTGGGCATAATATAGAACTTCAAAAACTAATGCTGCGTCTAAAAATATGCATCGACCAAAAGCGCGCATATTTAAGAAAATGGACAAGTGTTCGATTAAAAATGATGCAATATTATAGAAAACAAAATAATTCTTGTATTTAAAAAAATTGGGCAGTTTTTTTTCTTGGAAAAACAAAAATTGAAATAACATTATATTAATTTGAAGTAAAATTTTCATTTTGCTGTTGCAAGATTTACAAATTCAATATCATACAATAAATTCTGGATAACTTATAGAGTACACTGTACAATACACATTAGGGCTAGAATAGTTGACCCATATCATGATCATGTGACTCTATTCCAAAATTCTTTCTAATAAGGCTGTTGTTCACAAAGGTTCTATTAAAGTAGTTTTTCCCTTAATATGCTTAACATTAGTAGAGAACACCTAAATTTAACATCAGACAAAGATAGTAAGTATTCTATTGTTCCCAAAATGTGAGACAAAATAATAATTTATGACTTTTTAGAGTGAACTGATTTGAGTTATTAAGTTTTGGTCTTTGTTAGCAGTTTATTGCAACAAATAGCTCTTTCATTTTACAATAGTACCTTTATGCTATGTTAGTTATCTAAATAAGGCGGATGTCCAGAATTTTTTTTAGTCGCCAGTTTGAAATATATTAAAATCAATTTTTGTAAACTGCTGAGGATGAACTGATGGTCAGAATTTTGTTTTTATCAATTACAAAAAAGATTGTATTGATCTAAAAGCATGAAAATGTAAAAGTTTATACAGCAACCGCACCAGAAATATTTGTTAATAATATTGCTTTGCTGTGTTTTACAATTCGCGATGTCAAAAGCTTGCGAAAACTTAAAAAAATTGATTCTGAATGTATAAATATGGATCATCTTATTTAATTACTTACGTTAAGACAATGAGAAAAGTAGGCAAATAACGCCATATAAATAGACACATGAACATTTTGGCAGTCATATAATGAAGCAGCTTTTTCAGCATTGAAACACTAAAAGAAAGAGAGAAACACGGAGATGCAGAAGAAATTAAACAAAGTTACTACAAAGGAAAAAAAGAATATTTAGGAAGTTGGTGGATTAAGATCGAAAACGTTTATTTTCTTTTTAACTCTGTTACATTCGGCAAAAAATTAACGCCATTTATTATTTATATTCTTTAAAAAGGAATTCAAAACATGATTTTTCTATTTAAAATTAGAATTGATTTCAAAATTAACACGGTGATTTATTACAAATTATTCAAGGAAAATATTTTTAGTAAGAATAACTTAAAAAATCATGCGAATATGTGAAAAAATGATAGCACCAAATGAAGGAACATAAAAAAAGAACATACGATTGTTTTTATGAAAAAAATGTTTGAAAAACATGCCTAATAAAAACTTATTTCTTACACTGTAAAAATTTCACTCCAGTTTCAGGAAACGTTCCTGGTTTTTGACGAAACCATTTCCTGGTATATGCTCTGAGCGAATATTTCGTCAAAGTGACGAAATAACTATCGATACTTCTGCGAGAAAAAGAATTTCGTGAACAGCAAGGAATATTTCGTCCTTCTAGTTTAGTCAAATTAAGAATTATTTTTGATTTCAAGTGGGGAGATAGCGATGAGGCTTCGAGATGAGAAAACATTTTGTCACAACTCGCGTGATTCCTTGGCGAAATAATGCTCATAATTAGCGAAATATAGCTCAAGAATTGCTGAAACGTCAAAATTGAAAGTTTCATTTCCGAGAGTGTAGAAAAAGGAAGAAAAAAAAAGGGTCACACAACATGATTCACGAAGAAGATTACGTAACAGAGTTTAAAAAGAAAACGCTTTCGATCTTACTCCTCCAACTTCTTAAATATTCTTTTTTTTCCCTTTGTAGTAACTTTGTTTAATTTCTTCCGCATCTCCGTGTTTCCCTCCGTGTTAATTTCTTAAAATTAAGTACACAGAACAATTAACGCTGAAGATGGATAATGAAGTGGCACGTTAGAAGGATCCCTTGCTAGTAAAACATAGGATTTTTTTTTTGTTATTTCAATTAAATATGAGCGATCATTTTAAAATTATTGTCCATGGACCTCCACCTTATTCAATGAAACATCAAAATATTTTCAACTATATTTGAATTCTGATATAAGTATTAAAACGGTGAATAAAATGAGTGAATCATCATCATTCATTAAGATAAATCAACTAAAAGTTTGACGTGTATGACATATCCATGTAAAAGAAATATTTGCTATAAAATACGTTAAGATGGTACAGATGTAAACTCTTTTAAGACATCTGAATTGTGAAGATGGAAATTCGTAAAAATGATATTTTACAAAGATTAAGAGCAATCTTTTTTTTTTAATTTGCTAGACAAAACGTGATATTTCTTAATATTAAGAAATAGAACTACTCCATCTTTAATTCGTACATCAATTTCGATTTCGTCTACGTTTTTACCCGGACGAACTCGGAAGCTTTTTTCAAATATTTTAGGAGGATTTTCTTCCTCTGAGTGGCAACAGCTGTGCGGTTCCACTTATAAAATTTTCCTCGAAAGCTGAGTTTCATAATAGCTTTCACACTTTTTCACTGACAAGTTCAGCGGCAGGTGAAATTCTAGAGCCCGGTGAGTCCGTACTTTCGAATTTCATGTAAATATTTTTGATAACTGGACTCTGATTGCTAGTAGATTGGCTGAAAAAGCCGCCATGTTTTGGTTTTAAATGACGATTGTTCACTTCCATGTGGACAATTTTCATGAATTCTATTTGTGAGGCAAGCTTTTGAACTTCCTCCTGTAAAAGAAAAGGGAAATTAATTATTTTCAACAGTTTAAAATATTAGGTGATCCGTACGATAAGTGAAACTTATTTTCATAAACTTAACATGCGTTAGCGCCTAAAATAAATAAGATGATTTTTGTTACTCGTAGTGATATTGTATCGATACTTAATATCTGAAAAGTATCATAAGAAAAGTATAGATTACGCCAATATTATCGAAGAAAACTGATGCTTTGTAATGCTGTTGTCTTATTGTTGTAAATAGTAATATGCACTGGTGCTCAAAATTAATGACTCCACAGTGAACTAATCATAAAGTCATGCTCCCATGGGAACAACCGAAGTCAAGCATACTGAGCGGGTGGTTGACCACTTGAACGGCCTACGAAGGGACCGAGGTTATGTGATATAGGTCCTCGTTAAACTGTTCTACCATTAAGTTTTCGATTTGAGCGCAGATCGTCGGGCTACCAAAACGGATGAGCCATCCTCTTTGCAGAGGATTAAAATGGTGATGACATATGCCTTTTGGTCATTCTCAGGGATGTTTTCAAGACCATCTCCAGTAGCCCATTGTGCAGTTCTAGTGCGATGCACAAGTATACTGCTACTGCCGAAACTAAGGTCAAAAACATAAAATCTGTTAAAACTGATGAACTATTTATTGAGCTACTATTTGGCGCGGATTATATTACAATTGGAGAACGAATACAACAACAAAATAAAAGACAAAAGATTTTAATTGTGAACTAAAGAGTAATGTATATCAAAAAGTATTAAATCATGAATCAGATATGAAGCCTTTATTTCAGAAAGTCTTTCTAATATAGAGTATAACCACTGTGTATTCAAGCCTCATAACGAGCTCTCATATCATGACGGTGTCAATAAATTCTTGAGTCAACAAAGCCTATTTTTCCAAAAGCTCGACTTGTAATCCCTGGAGGGCTCTGAAAGGCGGTACACTGTGCAACAGCTCTTCCTAGATCATCACATACATGTTCAATGGGATTGAGAATCGGAGAACTCAAGAACCAATTCATAGGGCGATATCCTCTTCAGGAAAAATCATTAACAATGCGAGTGTAGAAAATGATACTCTTGGCCACGACGGCATTATTTATTTTATTTCTAAAAGCTGTGAGTGGCATCAGTTGGCTTGTTTATAATTTTCATGGAACGTTTTTGTTATGTACTTGTCGTTAGGTTTTACCTGTTTTATTTATTATAAATGTTTTGTCCCTGATAATTCTTCGTATTTTATTTAATAATTTCAAACTCAATCTTCAATACTTATAAACCATGCAAGCTGGATAAATTTTTAGAACCGTTTGCAACAGCGAGCTCTGGGAATCTTCGCATTATCGTTCATAAAAAAGATATTTGGGTCTATAACAGCCCGTAACAACTTCATATAGGCTTCACGAACCACATCCCTACAGCGATGTGTTGTGACAGTTGTCGCCTCGAATGTGGTGTATGACTTTCCAACATTAAGGCCCCCCAGACAATAGTTTTTTTGCGATATCGACACATATAAAGAATAATTTTTTTCTTAGGATAATTATTCTTTATTCAGAAATATCGCATTTATNGTTAAAACTGATGAACTATTTATTGAGCTACTATTTGGCGCGGATTATATTACAATTGGAGAACGAATACAACAACAAAATAAAAGACAAAAGATTTTAATTGTGAACTAAAGAGTAATGTATATCAAAAAGTATTAAATCATGAATCAGATATGAAGCCTTTATTTCAGAAAGTCTTTCTAATATAGAGTATAACCACTGTGTATTCAAGCCTCATAACGAGCTCTCATATCATGACGGTGTCAATAAATTCTTGAGTCAACAAAGCCTATTTTTCCAAAAGCGCGACTTGTAATCCCTGGAGGGCTCTGAAAGGTGGTACACTGTGCAACAGCTCTTCCTAGATCATCACATACATGTTCAATGGGATTGAGAATCGGAGAACTCAAGAACCAATTCATAGGGCGATATCCTCTTCAGGAAAAATCATTAACAATGCGAGTGTAGAAAATGATACTCTTGGCCACCGCGGCATTATTTATTTTATTTCTAAAAGCTGTGAGTGGCACCAGTTGGCTTGTTTATAATTTTCATGGAACGTTTTTGTTATGTACTTGTCGTTAGGTTTTACCTGTTTTATTTATAATAAATGTTTTATTCCTGATAATTCTTCGTATTTCATTTAATAATTTAAAACTCAATCTTTAATACTTATAAACCATGCAAACTGGATAAGTTTTTAGAACCGTTTGCAGCAGCGAGCCCTGTGTATCTTTGCATTATCGTTCATAAAAAAGATGTTTGGGTCTATAACAGCCCGGAACAACTTCATATAGGCTTCAAGAACCACATCCCTACAGCGATGTGCTGTGGCAGTTGTCGCCTCGAAGACGTTCAGTGGTGTATGGCTGTCCAACATTAAGGCGCCGCAGACAACTTCCTTAAAAGCTGTAGTTCAAGCAAAGTACTTTCTATTTAAGTTGAATATATCTTGTTATAGCTCGGTTTAACCAGAATTCAAGTATTTAAAAGAGTTCACTTAGTAACTACGTATATTTAACTTAGCTGCGTAGGAAATACAAAAAATTAATATATCAATATTTAATTTATATAGTATTTAATTAATTAGTTTTTAAGGATCGTTTTTAAGTATGTAAAAATATTCGCTGCCCACAATCAACGAGTTGTGTTCGGAGGCCTAATTTCATGCAAATGCAGCATGGGTGATATACTCCATATATTGCAAAGTATATGTGATTCATTGGAATATATATATTTTTTATAACAGAAGTTATAAGTTTTCGGTATTATCGAACAAAAATAGTGATTCCATTCGATACTATTGAATGGTTTGGAGCAGTTATTATTGAAAAGTAAAATCAATAGGATAGAAAAAAAGTTTCAATACTTTGAAAGCATCGATACTTTTTCAATATAAACTAGTTAATTGTAAATTTTTTAAATATTTTAATTTTCTTAGTGTTAGTCGTAAAATTTCCAAATGATTATCCTATTCTATAATATAATTGCTATCTAATAAACTTATGCTCCAGAATTTATTTGTCCAAATCACAGAGCAAAAACCTTTGTTTTTTGCGTTATTCCAAACTATCTCTTTTACATATAAAAAACGTACAAAAGTCGAATGAACGGACTTATGGAAATTTATAATTAAAAGTTAATCATTATTTGCTTCAACTTCATTTCTAATGACAAAATTTCAATTTCGAAAAATACATTTTCCCCAAAATAAAATTTATACTTGATGAGATTTCTGATGTCAAATAAAAATTCTCAAAACAAAAACAAATCATCCTGAATAACTTTTGATTTAATTATTGGATCTTCACGTTCTAGAACTCAATCTTAATGGCTCGAAGCAGTAAGTTCAAATATGCTAATTATTAAGGGGAGATGATGCTGAAAGTTAAGAAATCTGACACCAAAATGCACTTTCTCTGAATAAGCATACCCTTTTTCGACGGATTCGGATTTCTGACCCCCAAAATATAGCCGCAATCTGGGAAATATGTCCCCAAGAGTTTGGTCAGGTGAGTGCTCCAAAGTTTGCAATCTTTAATGTTATTTTTACTTTTTGCATATTTCGCTATATCTCGAGAACTTTTTAAGCGAACTGAATAATTTTCGCACGCAATTATAAAATTCGTTTATACAAAGATAGTTTCCTGCAAAAAATAATGTTTAGTAAATATTTTGTATTTTGTTTAATAACGGTTGATAAAATGTTGAATTGTAAGGTATACAAATTTTTGCATTATTTTAAAGAACATAGTTTTACATGGGAAAATGTAAAAAAAGAGCGAAATTGGCCGAATCCTGAGAAATTGAATTTATGACTCTTTTGAAATTCAATTTCTCAGGAACTATTCAACCGACTTTGCTCAAATTTTATATTTTACCATGTAAAATTATATTCTTTCAAATGATGCAAAAAATTGTATACCTTACAATTTAAATTTTTTCGACCGATAATAAATAAAATAATAAAAAAATAATAAATATTCATTAAAAGTTATTTTTTGCATGGAATTATCTTTGGATAAACGAATTTTAAAATTACTTGCAAATTTTTTTCAATTCGCTTAAAAAGTTCTCGCGATATAATGAAATACGCAAAAAACAAAATTAACATTAAGGGGTCCAAACTTTGTAGGAATCTCCGGCTCAAACTATTGGAGTCATATTTCCGAGATTGCGACTGCACCCTATATTTTGGGGGTAAGAAATCCAAATCCGGGAAAAGAGGTATGTTTATTGAGAGAAAGTACGTTTTGGTCTCTGATTTTGTAACTTGAAATACCGTCTACATTTATCCATTAGCATATTTAAGGTCATCCCCTTGAGCCATTAAGATTGAATCCTAGTATGTGAAAATCCGATCATTGGATCAAAAGTTATTTTGTTTGATTCGGTTTTTTTGCGCAGTGTACGCATGAAAAATATTTATTAAATTGGAAGAAAAACATGGAATGAAAAATTTATGTAAAGGAAATAATTAATCAGTGAATAATTTACACATACTGAGGATTGTTTTACTCACATACAGTCTACATACATTCCAAACAATTAAATAAAAATATTTTACATGTTGTGTGAGTTACTCACTTTGAGCTCTTCGTTTTCTTGATATAGGTCAGGTGGTTCTTCATTTACTGGTCCCACACCATTTAGTGAAAAGGACGCTGTGACACCACGAGCTCGAGCTCTATTGTCCCACACATCACCCTGTCCTTTAATGACCCGATAAAACTAAAACAAAATAAAATACAATTATTTTTAAGTTGAAGCAATTGAAAGAACGAAGAATAAATTAATGCACTTATCTTAAAAAATTATAAATGTATTCGTTCTAATTCTTTACAGTGTCATACAATCTTATTTCTTACAATTCTAATTTAATCAATTCTAATTTTTAACAGTGTCATATACACTATTTGGAAGAAAGTGACAGGACACGACACTATAACGACATAAACCCATATTTATTAAAATTAATATTAGGTAGGGCCTCCTTTGGCTGCGATCACAGCTGCAACCCTTCTGGGCATGCTTTCCACTAAATTAGCCATAGTGGCAAGAGAAATTTCCTTCCAAATGTTTAACAGGAAGTTCCATAGTCCATGCTTGCTTTTGGGGAGTGGGGTGCAGGCCCTCAACCGACGGTCCAATTCGTCTCAGAGATGTTCAATTGGGTTAAGATCAGGGCTCTGCGCCGGTCACTCCATGCGTTTAACGTTGTTGTTCACATACCAATCAAAAGTTCTCCTTGCAACATGGGATCTTGCGTTGTCGTCTTGATATAAGCAATCATCCATACCGTACGTTGCCCATAAGGTAGGAAGGACATGATAGTCGAGAATATCACAGTATCCATCGGCATTCATCATACCATCAACCTTCAACAGTGGGCCAGCCCCATACCAGGAGAAACAGGCCCATACCATCAATCCTCCTCCACCTAACTTTACAGTTGTCCCGTCACTTTCTTCCAGATAGTGTATTTTAGGTATAATTCAGGTAAACATTATGCCTAAAATATATAGGGTGTGCCGTAATCACCGTTCTTAATATTTACGTTAAAACTTGAATTTTTTTTATATATTTTAGCGTACTTTTATATGTTTCAGCGTTGATACCATTAACAATAGAAAGAAAATTGTTGAAAAGCCCTTATGGAAACACGTTGTTTTTATCAATTGCATGACAATATATATATAAATTTCAAATTTCATTTTTGACAAAAATATTAAAAACGTGTGAATATTCTGCAATCTTTCTCAGCATCGGTTCTAATTATTTTTTATAAATACTGGTCTATTTTAATTTAAGAACATTAAAAGTGTTCGCAGTAAACCGTATAGACAAAGTCATGTGGTAATGTTGCCCCTAAAAAAATTAATAAATAAAAATAAAAGGAAATTCACAGTTTTTGTTGCTCTAAAACTATTTGTTTGATTAACGTATGGACTCGAATGGAATATGGATTGCTTGTAACTTGTGAATATTGGTTAAATAGACATAATTCAAAATTCGAACGAAGATTGCTGCTTCTAGACAATTATATATTTCAGCTAACTATATATTAGTAGCTCCTCCTATTTTTCTTTATGTTATTTTTCAAATTTTCAGTCCTTTTTTTTCAAATACCCGGTATTTAGTAACACCATTCCATCAATAACAGGTATTTATTTACCTTGGGTCCAAAGATGAGAATAACGGTGACCGTAGTGCTGAGTTGCGTCCTGATGAACCCAAAAAGGTATTTAACATCAGGTCCTGCTTGTGGAAGTATGACTAGGCTATGGAAAAAGAGCATATTATATCAGTAACTCTCAAATAATTAACTGTAAACAAATTAAGAAAAATGTACATTCAATTGGGTGCAATGTAAAAAGTCTTAGACTATCTTAATACCAAAAATTATTTCGGCTCAATTAAACCAAAAGAGTGTGGTAAATTATAGATTATTCCTTGAGGTTTGGCACTAGGATGTCCCTTTTCACTACAAGAGTCAGTAAAGTTATATTTACGATACAGTTTAAGGTAAGAACGGTTACTTTAGAATGCATACACACACTAGTTCTTGAAATAAAATTAATTTGTGGATCAGACATGCGCTGAGTACAGAGAAAATATTAAGACACGTTCGAATTAGGCTTAACAGATCAGAAACAGATCGAAAATAAGTATTATAAATTTATATAATGCAATTGACAGATATTATTAAATGTATAACTTATATATTAAAATGATGGATATATTAAAATGTATTAATTATTATTATTCAACTACATAAAATCCTAAAAACATCCATAAATCCATAAAAACATAAACGTGCATACAGCATAAAAACATGCAACATAGACACGCTCATTTGAGACCCAAATGGGTGACATAACTTTTAACTAAGTTATGTTGTTGAAATATTTTCTAATACGAACACTTGAAATAAAGAAAAGTAATTCAAATCCTCTATCCACGAATTTCTTACAGTTTGTAGTATTTTCATTTACATCAACAACAAAAATTAATTATAAAAAATATCACATAGCAGCTTCGTTGTTACCAAAATAAATTAAAATTAAAATTAATGCATTCATAAACAGGAGTTTACAAGAATATTATAAAGAAAGTAAACTTACTGTATCATAACCATAATAATGTTGACGATTGTAATACTGTGTACAGCCCAACTTATGTGTTTAGCTTCGTTGAAAACAGACTCTGCATTGCGTACGTTGTAGCAAACCTTCACACCCCATAACAGAAACAAAAATTCACCTGAAATTGAGAAGACACGATTTAGAAAAGATGGGAATAAAGTGTGTATATCTGTGTGTTTTGAATTATTTACATTTCTTATTTTAAATACATATTATTAAAATTAATAAATGGGAAAAAATAGGATGTTATTTTAACACATTTCTCTGAAAACTTTGGCTATCATTTAATTACTTAGACTAACTAACTAAGTAACTTTGATATTAAACTAAGTAAGTAATTTTCATAATTTGAAATAATTCTGTAAAATAAGTTATTGGGAGCTATTTTTCTTGCTAGTTTGGCACAGTTTCATTTCACAATACCTTCCTAGACTTCAATGTAATATGCTGTCAATTTCATTGATGATTTTTTTGGATAAATTGTTTTATTCTCTAATATTTCTAATCCATAATTTTTACTAATAATCTATATTTTATTTTTTTAAGTGTCACGTATTATTTTAGCTACGAACCTTGTTTTTTTTTATTTCAATAGCTCTAATCTCGAAGCTTTATTTATCATCTAAGAACTCTAATATGTCACTTATATCCCCCTCTAATATTTTATATTTTGCTATCCTCTAAATTCTCTAATTCTCATTAGTTTATCAATTTGATGAATTTAATTCTTTGAAATCTTTAAAAGACTAGGATTTAAGAATGAGATTTGTTAAATTCTAAGAATTGAATCATATTTAAGTTCATCAACTAGAATGGTGAAAGAACTGGTAAATTATCTAGATTTTAACTCTGATATCTCGGGCAATTTATCCCCACAGAATGGAGTGCCCAAAATCTCGAAATCTTTTAAAATGCTGCAGGCTTACCATGTCATTGACAGCAACAGTTTTCGCCCCAAAAGAAAAGATCTTCCTAATTCATCTTACGATGATAAGGAACTAGCGCTTGGCAACCATTTTATCTGCCCCTTCTCAATACTTTCCATCAGCTTATAGCTCCAGAAAAGTCGTTATTTTAAGACATATGTCCTTCCTTTCAGGCAGAGAGTCACAAAAATTTAAGTTTTAAACAACTGGTATCAGAAAATTTAATTCTTCTTGATTGCAAAGTAATTGCTGCAAGCGTAGATAATTAAGCCTTTAATGCCTTTTATGTTCCGCCAATGTCATTAAGGATAGTTAATGCCAATAAGAAATATTCATTGCGCATTCTTGAATTTAATGATTCGTGTCTATTCTATTGTTGTAAGAATATTTAACGCAATCAAATGAATGCTCGAAAGCTCAAGCATGATTAAATTTTTAACGATACAATTTTGACATACTTTTCGCTTTAGTTTCGCGTAGGAGATTATTTTGCACTTTTTGTTTTGTTTAGTAGTGAACAATACTTTATAATTAAGTATTGTTCTCTGCTTACAATTAAAATGTAGAAACAATACTTCTGCATTTTAATTGTAAGAATTGTTTTGGTTTATGAGTGTTTATTATAAACAATGTTTATGAGTTCAAAGATTAAGAAGTGTTTACGAGTTATCAGCTTAAGCTAAGTATACGAGTCCCGTGTTTTAATTTGTCGTGAATTTAGTAACACTTTTAGTATAAACCGAATATCAAATGCCCTTTTATGCTATTCATTTATTCAAAAATTTTTAATTTTTATACCATAAAAGTTTTTTAATCTCTCGATATACACTTCTCTCATGTGGCGGCACCATAAACTCGAGTATATCCCTATCCACTAGCAGCATAGTTACTGTTCCTATCGCTAGGTTGTCTTAAGTAATAATTTTAGTAGAGTTAAAAAATACTTATACTATTTATTTTGAATAATTTGGTAGTTTTATAACTTAGTTAAGAAGAAACTATTTAGCTATGTTTTTTTATCCTTTCTAAAATGGATCTTTGTTTTTTGTCCTTTTTAAATGGATATTTTACAGATACGTGGTTTTTAGTTCTTTTGATTTAACTTAAACTAATGGCGTCCTTTACTACAATTAATTCTTGGGTTCATGAAATTTTTTTGCTTCACAGTCCGTTAGATAAGTGCCATAGAGCATAGGTCTATGGACATCACATATATTAAGAAACTTGAAGAGAGAAACATAACCTACCTATGGCCAAACTGTGGTCCCACCAATTATAATCACACTGTTTGAATTTCATGTGGTCCCAATCCTTGATGTAGACAGCAGCAGGAGGCGAGGATATTGTCCAAGTGCCTAGGTATATGGCCATCACTAACAGAATAGGGAACAGCCATTGCAACAGTTGCTTATCTGTGAGCTTCAGCTTATGCGCTGATTTTACTCGATACGTTAGAGAAACCCTATAATAATAAAAGAATATAAAACTGTGTTAAATTTTTACTCGATACGTTAGAGAAACCCTATAATGATACAAGAATATAAAACTGCGTTCATTTAAATACATACAACTAAAGACGTGGTAAATTTTTCGTTGATTTTTGCTTGTAAGTAAATAATCAGTGTTTCCTGATGTTTTCGTAAAATACACTCATGTCCATAAATTAAGGATAATGAAGTTCAGGCACAGAAAGAGACAGAAGCCAAGCAAATTTGACTTATTTTTAAAGTCTATGTATTAAACAAAAGGTAAAGAGCAAAAAAGATGATATATGTTTGACAATTAATAAAAATTGCGATTTTTACTCCCTGGAGCAAATTTAAAAAAAGAACCTATTTACAAAAAACAGTATAACATGGTTAGTATGATGGTTAATACGGAGTATGTCTCCCGGACGATGCAATACAGGCCGTACAACGCCTAGGCATGCTGAGTATCAAATTATCAATCTGATCTTGGGGAATATTACACCACTCATCAAGCAATGCCCTCCGAAAGTCCAGTAGACAGATGGGAGGGGGTTGACGGGCTGCAATTCGTCAGCCAAGCATATCCCACACATGCTCTATTGGATTCAAGTCCGGTGAGTATGCTGGCCAATCCATACGGGTGATATCCTAATTATTTTGCTTACGATTTAAAAGATTTTAATGGTAGCTTCATATATAATGTCTTTATTTCGCAAATAGATATAAATAAAAATCAAAGCTTAAGTGCAATTCTCGAAAAATAACCCCCAAACGTTTTGAATTGTTCTGAAATCAGTGCTTTATGTTGACTATATAGTTATCTTAATATTATTGCGCAAGAAAAAGTTGTTTGTTACTTTCTAGCTGCAAACAAGGTCATTATTTTGTTTTAAGATCTCAAATTATTCAAGAGATAAATTTTATTTCAGAGATAGATTTATTTATCAGAAATTATATACTGTAAAAAATTTAAGTGTGTCTCAATGCCAAGCACGAGGGCTACTACTCTACACGTAAGTGGCGTAGCGAAATGACATACATAACTTTTTAATTGCTGTGTTTAACTACACTAAGAATGATCTTTTACACTCTTAGTGAAAATTAGCCGCCACCTTTTTTGTTATTTTATAACTACAGTAAGATAAGATAATCATAAGAATCAGTTATATCTATCTATATCTATATCCATCTCTCTCTTTCTCTAATATATATATATATAGGCACAGTACAGAAAGAATAATATGAATTTGAACTAGGTTTAAAAGAACCATAGTGGTATTAAGTTAAATGTTATAAAATTATTTAATAGAATAGAAAAATTTATGTAATTCGTCTTTAATGAGAATAGAATTATCTTTATTATGCAACTAAAAACATATTTGCCTTTAGAAACAACATATTTCTATTTCTGCAGAAACAAACTGCACGGTAAAATCAAACTTTCACCTTCTCGCACTCGAATTGTAAACAAAAATATTGATCGTCTGATGTTCCAATATGATTGTGTGACTGTTTCCAATAGGATCGTCTGCCGGTTTTTAATCTGATAGTCTGACGTCAAAATTGGAGAAAATAATTACAAAAAGCTGCAGATGTGTCTGATCTTGGCGCAAGCTTTCTCAATCATTGGAGAGTCAAAAATTATCTACATTTTTTAAAGCGTGTATAAACTCTAGATTCATTATTAACGGGAAATAACACACAATTTTTCGAGTTTTTTAACACTGAATTCGGATTGGTATTACACCACATTCTTTTACAGAGCAGAGGTTGAAATATAACAAATTAGAGAAGATCTAAATTACAAAAGAATAGTTTTATCAGTATGAGATGCAAAATTTCTTCTTTTATAGAAAAAAAAAATTCTTGTCAAATTCATAAAAACAGTGAAAACACTAACTCAAATTATTAAAAGACTGTTCGAGCACAAATTTTTAAAAATTGCTTTTGTGTCTGCTATTTTAAATGTAACTTAGTGTAAATTTTGTGAGATGGCTCAGAATTTACCTTCAAAAGTTTGTCAAAGCTCTGAAAGATAAACAAATCTTATGAAATAACTAAGAATAATGAAACAGCATTTATTTATACTAAATTAGGCTCTTTACTTCCTTTTTAGTTTTTAATTGCGTTTTTAGGTAAATAATTTAAAATTTAGAATTAGTTAATGATTTTTCATTAAATATAATGATATCCGAAAGTATGGTTCGTGTTTATCTAAATATGTAAAAAGGTAGTTTGTTGGTTTTTAAACTGACATGTTTCCGACTGAATGCCCATTCTTTATAATTTGAACTTTTAAAGGATAAAACTTTGTCCAACCAGAAACTGTCCAGACAGACATGTTTAATTTATTGAGTCTACATCAAATGTGTTCTGCAGGCTGACACAAAATGTTTTGTTATTCATTTCGTGTGAAACAACATAATGCTACTCTTTAATGGAAATGTTTTAAAGATAACACGTACGTCTACCCAAAGAGAAGAACATTGTTTTTAGTTTTGTGGAGTTGAAAATCCAACTTCATCTTCAAAATGTTGATAGAAAAGTTTTGACGTTTAGTTTCTCTTTTGATACTGTGGGAGAAATTGTTTTGTACAGTTAAGAAAGGTTTATGTCTTTCTTTTAAATCCCGAATAAATATAGTGGAAAGTTTTTCAAACGAAACATGTCATTCTTATTTGCGGCAAATACGTCTGTGTTTTAAAAAATAATTTTGATTCTCTGACATATTTCTAAACCAAGCTCAGAAAGGGACAATTGTCACCATCATTAGGATGCATTTGTCTCCTCTCTTTTATTAAGAATAAATTATCTCTTGAATTTGGATCTATTTGTCTTCCCAATAAGGAGATAATTGTCTTCTTTAATAAGTGGTTTTTGACTTTTGTATTAGAATGCATTTGTATCCTCTATTAGGTTACAAATATCTCTTCGAATTGGTAACTAATGTTACTTCTACAAGGATGACAGTGCATCTTTTATTAGAATGCACGAGTTTCTTATTTTAAGATGCAATCGCGTTATTAAAAGAAACAATTATCTCTTATATTATGATGGAATTATCCTTTCTGTTGAGATGCAATTGTCTCATCTGTTGAGACGCAAGTCTTTTACGTAAGGATGCAATATCTCTTTTTTAAAAGGAGGCATTTATCTTTTGCAATAGGAAACATTTTTCTTAACACTAGAAAGACAGAAAATTAGTATATACCTATATTGCCCAAAAGCAGTTAAAATGACTGGATATATATATATATATATATATTTGATATAGAAATATTGTATGCTAGATTTTAATAATGATTGGTCTCGAAATGTAGAAATATTGTTAAAAAATGTTTGAAATGTTTCGTTGCCTTACCTCCATGTCTTTAGAAGGAGGGCGCTGTATGTTAAACAAAAGCCCATGTGCCTTGTCCACTTGGTTGCAATACAACTTGACATTGATAAAACCGGAAATATAGCTGCCATCTGAAAATTAGGTAGGATAAGTCAATCGCCAAAAAAAAAAATGATCGTTTACTTGTCAATGTCCAAAGCAATCGAGGACAATAAGTAAAAGTTGACCATCGATATAAGAGAGGGATTTCTGAACATGAAGGACAAGATGTCCCATTTACAAAATGCCAAATGTCTTAGCGCGAAGGGCGAAGCGTGAGATATATTTCTTTTGAGGTTTAAGAAAGTTAAAGGGTTTTGATGTTAAAGAGTTTTAACAAAGTATTCGAAGATGTTAGAAACAATTGTATTCATTTTCTTAAAAAATCGAGAGATTTGCTTTCCTAACGACATTGCTAAAATATTTTCCTTGCATTTCTGCAAAGCCTAAAAGACATTTCTGAAACATCGCAGAATATTTCAGATATTCATGACAAAATTTCATTTCGGAGTCATCAGTTTTTCAATACCAGTTCTCCATCTTAGATTAGTCGATTTTGTTTTGTTCTAAAAAAGATTACGAACATACCAGTGGATACATTTACATCAAATTCCTTACAACACTGCCGTTGAGAATGATTGAAAAAAAGAGATTGTTGCCGAACAAAACGAAACTGTTTCAAATAAAACAATGCAGAAACATTTGACGATGTATGCTAAAATATTTTGCTTCCTCAAGATAGTTTATGTCAGTTTATTGAAAATATATTAATTTTTGAAAGATTAAAATTGTTTTTGATGCAAAAATAAAATGCAAAAATAAAACATATGAAGGAAAACATAGGATTATTAGCAATTTATAAAAAGATACTTGAAAGTAAACTTTATAAGATTATTGACAATTAATATATAAAATTTAAAGGTAAACATTGTAGCATCATTGACTATCACATAAAATATTTAGAGAAAATAGGATTTTTGCCAATTTAGAAAAGTTGTTTGAGGAAAACATTACAGATTTATTGACATTTCATATGAAAACATTTAAATTCTGTTATATCAAAAGATATAAAACGGTATACAAAATTATATTGTGTTATAGTTATTTTACTAGCAACTTTTATTTTTTTGCTTTTAAGAAATTTCCTTTGTAGTTATTTCTAAAGTAAAGAAAAGAAAGGAAGTATACCCATTTTTTTATTATATTCTTCAAAGAATTTTTTTTGACAAAAATTATTCTATTGTCAAGATTTTTATTCTTATTCTTCTAAAATAACGCTTTATTGATGATTTAAATTACTTTCATTATTATTATTATTTCTTTAAAATGTTAAATCGTTATAATAAGTTATTTTTCATAGTGGAAGACATTAATTCCAAATTAATTTTCATTTTTTTCTACAAAAAATCTTTACTTAAAAAAAGAAGCTAAGCTAATACTTTTTTTTTAATTATTTTTAAAAATTTGAAAGAAAAATATCAAATTTACCCTCCGCTGTGTTATGAACTGTAATTTCGAAATTTGCTTTCACATACATATTCATTCTATAATGATTAATTGAAATTTCAGTTAAATGTAGAAGCGAATGCAATGCTAAACATTAATTTTCCCCTCCCAACTCAACTGAAAAAAATGGATTGCATAGAAAAAATCATCATATCAGCAAAATGATTACAAAATTGTTTTAGCAAAATTGTTTAATTGTGTTAGTTATGTAATTGTTTCACCAAAATCGCTTTAGCAATTTTTGTAAAATAAAAGAAGAATAAAAAGCATTTTTGTGTAATATTTAATGCACTTAAAAAAAACTTATTAAAAGCACTCAAGTTTTCATAGCTTCGACGAATAACATATTTCATTGCTTTTAAAAACAGATTGAAATTTTTAAAAAAGAATTTCGTAGACAAAAATAATACTTTGGTGATTGATAAGAGACTGTAAACTATTAATTAAAATTATTGCAAAATAGTTGCAATTATTAATTAAAACATAATTTTATTGTAGCGTAACTACCACTACAATCATTCAATTCCCATTCACTGGTATGTAAAGCATGTTAACTCAATTCAATATTGAGGAACCTCTTGATAGATGACGATTGACAATGTTGGTACCCTCCATCGACGTTGGTGACTTTCGGACGCGATCTGGATACGCCTATTTCGTTATGAACACGTATAGTTTGATGAGTATTGATCTATTCACACTGTTGCTACTAATTTCAACAGAAGAGTGACCACTCCCACAATAGTGATCTTAATACAGCTTAGCCGGCCTCTCTTAAAAACAGCAATGGATCAACTAGTGGTAATCGTTCATCAAATTCTATCGCAGTTGAAAAAAAGTTTTTTGGTGAAGGAATAATTGTAAAAGTATTTACGCTACATAATAATTAAATGATAAAAATCATGATTTAAGAAAGTAAAATATAAATTTCGGAATTAATCTCTTAATTATTACAATTGCATAAAATTTTGTAAGTCCAAATACTATAAACTTTTTAAAAAATAATAATGCTAAAGTTATTTTAATTTATTGATAAACAATAAGCTTGTACTACACTTGTAAATTACGATAAACTTTCGATAAAAAAAATTGCAAGTACATTAAATATAATTATTCTTAACTAATAATTTTTAATCACACATGTTACAATTGTTCCAACGTATTGATAAATTTGCATAAATGATAACTTTCATGAAATAAAAAACAGCAAGAACTTTACTCATAATCATTTTTATTTATTACGGAACTTAAATATATTGAGAGACTATTCTTAATAACAATAATAATTATTTATAAGCATAACTGTTATATTTATTCTTATTTATTGATAAACTTTTTTAAAATAATAAACTTAGCTCTAAGTGATGAGTTTCGATTAAAAATATTCACTCAAAATTATCAAAATTAAATAGTATTTAAACATTACAATGTAATTAATTGAAGTAATTTCAGGATAAAAATGCTGGGGTAAAAATTTACTTTAAGTCGATAAGTTTTCTAGTTGAAACTTTTAACAAGATATTTACCTGCAAAATATAAATCATGGAGTAATAAGCTTATAAATTAAATAAAAATATATTAATTAATTATATAGTGTCTAGTATAACAAAACGTTAGTGCGCAGAATTATAGCTTCATTTAATTAAATAGCAACTATTAAAACTACTTTTTAAAAACTATTTTATAAGAGTATAAGTTTTAAGGTTTACTTTTCCTTATTTGTCATTTGTTTTCATTCATACGTTTGTTTATAAGTTATACTTTTATGTGAAGAATTTTAATGAAATAATGCATAAAACTATTTAACTTTTTTTGCAAGTGGCAATAACAAAGCTTATCATGAATTAATTAAGTACATTAAAAAACGAGGTGGAAAAAATAATTAGTGATTCATTTTTCAATTCATCTGTAATTAAATGATTTTTTAAGGAATTTTTTTCTCTTTGTTCGCTGTTAACATATTAAATTTTTACTTTAGGTCAAAATTATATTATAAATACATTAGCTCATGATTTCCTTTAATGCGTTTTTATTGTAGTATTGTTAAGTGATGTTTTTGTTATTTTCTTAAACAAAGAAAAAATATGAATAAACAAAGAAGATTGTTTTTTTTCTAAGGTTTCTAAATGAAGAAAAAAAAACATGATGAAAAGTGTTTGGAAGGAAAAAATACAAACAATAATGTATTATTTTATTGTAAGAAAATCAATTAATTTCTAGTTAATAACTTCTAAAAAAGTAATTGATAATAAATTGCGCGAAAAAATAAGTATTCTTTTGATATCAACAATGATCATTGTAGTGATTTACATTTATTTTAATCATTTTAGCATGATGATTTTAAAATACGAAAAAATTGAAATTTGTTATTTTCATTAAAATGTTTTTCTTTATTAATACACTGAGAATTTTTTTTTCATTTTAAGAAAATATTTTATTTTTTAATAGTTTTTTTACAATAAGTTAACTGTATAACTTTTTACAATGGAAAAAATTGAATTTTAGCTACTAATTATTTTATTTTATGAAATCATTAAATTTCTTTAGAAATGAACTAAAACTATTTAAGAAATAAGAATGAAGCAATTCTTACTTTTCAATCATTTATGTAATAAAAGTGGGCAATTTTAGTTTTTACTTTTATTCTAAGTAGTTGAGTTCTCATTGAGCATTAAATTAAAAAAAAATAAAAAAATATATTTGTTAAGTGCTTCGTTTTTTTTACTCACTGCGTTTTAAGAAAATATCTGGTTCATATTCACACTGCGCGTTATAAGATTACATCTAAAATTATAATTAAAAATAAGGCATATATAATATCAAATTTAATAGGGTATTACAAAAATACCTAAACAAAACTTCTTATTGACTGGTTAGGTATTTAATGTTGTTTGATCGGATCAAATTTAATTTTAGATCATTATTAATTATTAATGAAATAAGAAAAGAATATGTTCAAGTTTCATAGCGTTATTCGTGGATTGCTCTAAAACCAGGGATATTGGAATTCTCCGAGATGTTCAACAAAAATTTTATATTATTATTTAGTTTATCTCGATTATTATTAGTATATCTCAATTTTTATTTAGTTTATCTCAATTTTTATTTAATTTATCACTATTATTTTTTAGATTTTCTCAATTATTCTGTAATTTATCGACATCATTCTTTGGTTTATCGCTATCATTCTTCAGCTTACCACATTTATTATTTAATTTACCTCTATCATTATTTAGTTTAACTCTATTAATATCAAGTTTATTTCTGCTATTCTTTAATCTTATACTATTATTCTATAGCTTATCTCTTTTCTGTTTTTAGTTATCTCTATTACTTTAAATTTCATTTCAATTGTAATGTAGTTTAACAATGTCATAATTACATAAAAATAATTCTGATTATTATTCCATATATTGTTCCACTTTAAAGATAATCTTTCTATTTAAGCGCTTGCTTATCCAAGGTATTTTTTACTAATTTCAAAAACCGAAATTCAGTCAGATGTTGAATTTGCTTAATGAATGGAGTAGATTTTGGGTCACATCTTAGGTGAAAAAATTTGGGAACCTCTGCCCCAAGAAATTAATAAATTTTTAATTTTTTAAAAAATTCTATATCCAGTTCAAATAACCTTGATTCGGAGCTATGAAAAATAAGATTTACCTCGCAGTACATGATGACGCAGCCTAGTAGGGTGATGCAGAGGAATATGGGACTTGCTACATTTATTACTTTGAGTTTTCTGTAACGGTATACATAGATTCCGAGGAGAGAAGTCAAGCAGATGCAGATCACAGAAATTGTTAATAGAGAGATTCTGAAAAAAAAAAGATTTAACACAACTCATTTAAAGTATTTTAACTATGAATTCAGTTTTGTTACTCAGTGATCATGACTTCATAACGAAACCAGCTTGGTATTTGATCAAAATAATAATATCTCAAGACAGAATTTATCAGGGTAGAATATCACGTCGACATGTGCCTAGACGACAAAATATAGAAAAAGAAATCTCGAAGGAAAACATTTTATTTGAGTAGAATCTCACAGGGGCAGATTCTTGCAACGTAGAATATCGTATGGACATATCGCAGAGACAGAATTTCATGGGTAAAAGATCTTGGAGGGCAGAATTTCATGGGCAAAAGATCTTGGAGGGCAGAATTTCAGGGGTAAGAGATCTTGGAGGGCAGAATTTCAGGGGTAAAAGATCTTGGAGGGCAGAATTTCATGGGCAAAAGATCTTGGAGGGCAGAATTTCAGGGGAAAAAGATCTTGGAGGGCAGAATTTCAGGGGTCAAAGATCTTGGAGGGCAAAATTTCAGGGGTCAAAGATCTAGGAGGGCAGAATTTTATGGGCAAAAGATCTTGGAGTGCAGAATTACGAGTGGGTTGAACCTTACAGGTGAATTATCACGTGAGAAAGATATTCTCACAGGATAAGGTATCACGTGGACATTATGTCTTGAAGTCAAAATATAATAAATATGAGATCTTGCAGGAGAAAATTTCGTTTGGGTACGAAGCCTTACTGAAACAGATTATAGCAGGGCAGAATATCGTGTGGGTACAATATTGCGGAGACAGAATTTCACAGTTACTAAACCTCGCAGAAAAGAATTTTGTGCACGTTAAATCTTATAGTAACATGACAATGCGGGAAATATAGTCTTTACTAGACAGAAAATTGTGTGGCTATAATGCTTCGAAGGAGAAATATAGTAGATAGGAAATCTCGTTGGACAAAAGTTCGCGTGACCACGAAATCTCACGGGAACAAATTATAGTAGGACTGAATGTTATGTGAGCATAATATTACCGTGACAGAATCTTGAGGTTACAAAAACTTAGTAGGAAAGAATTTTTGCGCGTTAAATCTTACGGTAACATGAAAATGCGGGAAATATAGTCCTACAGGACAGAAAATTGTATGGTAATAATGTCTCTGAAGAAAAATATAGTGGATACGAAAGCTCGCACGACAAAAATTCGCCTGTGCACGAAATTTCAAAGAAATAAATTCTAGTTGAACTGAATGTTCTATGAGCATAATATTATACGAAAAGCGAATTTTGAGGAGACTTGAATAAAATAACTTTGTGTCTGGTTCTCCCGGTGATGTGAGAGTGCGCACAGGACAAAAAACCGTGTAGACATAAGGTCATGGACGTTATAGTGGATTCGAAATCTCTCAGGACGCAATTTTGTAGAGCAAGAATCTCACGTGGACTGGTTTTTGTTGGATAAAAGCTTGCATGATTTATAGTCTTATTCCCTGAGTTGGTATATAAAAAATTTCAGTGATTAGTTGCGTCACTATAGCAAATCTTAGCAACGTTATGTGTTTCCCTAACTTATCACTTAAATATTTTTTTCATGTTTAGCCAGAAAACATACATATTAAGCACAGCGTAACATAAAAAAAATTTGTACAAATAAAATTTTTTAAATTTTTTCTTTAATAATTTCTAAAAACTTTTAAGGACCAAAAATCTCTTGGTACTTTTCTATGCAGTGTGTATAAATGACGGATTAAAATTTTCATTAAATATAATAATAAGAATAATAAAAGCATAGTTATTATGATACGTAAATACAAAACCGAGTTTAAGAAATATAAATATATAAATAGTTAAAAGAGCATACAAGTTTTGATGCTACACTAGAGCATCATCTTCAGAGCAAAGTGCCTTACATAAAAGTTTGTAAATATTATTTTTGCATTTTACTTTGAACTGAAAATGATGCTCTCGTATAGTATCGAAACTTTTAAACTATTTCAAGTCGAAAATTGTAGTTTTTTTCTTTATTAAACATTGCACTGAGGAATATTCTCCAATGTAACATCGAAACTTGTATGATATTTTGAGCAAGAAAATGTAAAAAATTTTTTTCTTTACTATACTTTGAAGAATTTTAATCGGAAAAAATTTACTATACTATGAAGCTGATGCTCCAGGATAGCATAGAAACTTGTGTGTAATGTTGGGTAGAAAAAAATGCAAACTTTCTTCTTTTTATTGTACTTAGTATTGAAACTGATGCTAAAGTGCAACATCAAAACTTGTAAGTTATCTTTACTATTTTAATTAATATTTTTATGCATTGGTTTTATCTTTTATCCACGAAACGCATTCACTTGAAATAATACATGAAAAATGATCAAATACATGACAACGTTTCATCATTGGAAAGTTTTGAAAAATCTAAAGCTATTTCTTCATCTTTATAAAAAAAAGTTATATTTTCTAGTCGTTTAGCTAAAAAGTAATAAAAATTGTCAAATATTTTTCAGTACCTGACACTTGCTTTTTTGATTTTATGATGTAAAATTAATTATGACTAATGTGCTAACTAATTTAGAATATTTTTTAAAAAGGAATTCGGTTATTATTTGTATTTCTTATTAAATTGCACATTAATAAAGAATTTATATTGAATATTTTTTCATAAAAATATATTTCCATTAACGATCAGAATTTATTTATTTGGCAAGATATTTTTTCTCAAGTTATGATATTTTTTGCCGATTGCTCCTTTCACAAATTTGAAGTTGGTTTACATTTTCGGAACCGCATTGAACATTGCATACTCTGAGTTTATAATAATCAATTATTTTAAAGATTGGGCTCTAGACGTAAAATCTCATTTTTAATTTATCATTCAAACACTTTTACGATTTAAAAAACATTCAATCACGTTTAAATCGCTTGTGCAAAGTTGTTGACATGAAATACATTTTTGAACGAAGATAAATGAGTTTGCGTTCGCAAATTGCATTTACACATTAAGTGTTTTGATCGTGATTTATCTAAGTTTGCTTTAAAAACATTTGCGAACGAATAAGGATAAACATATTCTAAAAGAGATATTCGTTCATATTTTCAATTTCAAGTAAATTGCTTCAGAAATTTCCTAAAATGAATCTACCTTTTTAAATTTAATCTCGTGAATTGCTTTTCAATGATAGTATTGATTTAATAAAAATAAAATTTTTAATTCCATAAAAATCATTTCTGTAACGCCTAAATGTTTTTGAAGTTTTAAATTTTGCATAAGTGATAGCAAGTACAATAAATCATAAACAAGTAAAGTGATAACAAGTATAACAAATCACAAATGGTATTATTAAGAAATACTAATAAAAAACATTGGCGTAATATCGCGAAGTACAGGATTATAGTTCCATAAAATATATATTTTTCGAATTATTGTCAAAATAAAGTCAAAAGTCAGTGTCAAAATATATTACAGGCCTGAAAATAATATTTCAAATGGAAGAAACAAAAATACTATTGAAATTTCTAAAAATTCTGGGAGAAGGAGAGATCTTATAACCGTCTATTAACTTTGTTTCTACTTCTTCCAACAATAAAACAAATTCTGATTTTTTTTTCCAGTTTTGCTTCTTTTCAAGAGTGAATCAACAGATTAGTCTTGTTTTTTCCTCACTTAAATATTAATTTGATGCCCCATCTCATGCATAATATTTAAAATAAATATTTGAAAACGATTCGACAAGTATGCATTAAGGGTGGTTATTAAAGAATACCATATGTCAGGGGGATCGGAAAGTAATGTCTTTTCAGAGCATTTGATATTTTTTATCAAGATTTTATTTTTAATCAATGAAGTATGTACTCTTGTAAGCAACAACCTTTCAACGCCGGATCCAAAATGAATAGAAACGGATCGAAAAAATGAATTGGTTTTTAAGACTAACGAATATTCGTTATGTTCAAACTAATCATTTTAAAAATTAACGTAAAAAATCCACAATTATATTTTCGAGAAACAAAAGCATTAAGATTAAAAGATCAATATTAAAGTATGAAAAGCATAATTATTATAATATAGAAAAAGGGTTTCGTATTATCGTTTACTAAATCAATTTCCAATCAATCATACAAATTTTACTTACCGGAATGCCCAATTGTAATTAGCTAAACAAGGTTTATCATCTTCACAAACATCACAACCAGGTTGGCAACGCTTACATATATACAACATGTCATAGGTGGGACTGAAATTGAAAAAAAGAAGCTTTTTTTATTTTATTAAACATTTTCTACACTTTATTATACATAGTAAAGCAGCCATTTTTACCTAACCCCGAAACGTATAGTGCGGCTNGAACTCCTCCAGACACCCGTCTCGCGTCGTGGCGGGTACTATGGTTACGAGGAAAGGTCACTTCGAATAGGGGTGTGGGGTGAATAGTTTTCTTTTAATCTTAAAGTAGGTCGTCGTGAGTAAACCAATCGACACCTTCTTTCCTCTATTTTACCCCCATTAGAAATGTGCCATCGCTTGTTACTATAGCAGCAGACAGTCCCAGACTTTTAGTCTAGAGGAGTTCTCCTCAAAGTCGCACTGTACGTTGAAATGTCCAGACTAATAGAGAAATTTATTTACGTTTTCGAAACAAACGTATCATAAATATTTCGAAAGTGCTTTAAATGATTTTAGTTCCATATAAGAAAAATCTTGTAATATATTTCATTTATTTAGATATCCAAATATTCTACTCTGTTTAAAATTTTGTAGGACGATGAACCTGGAAAATTTGCTAAAATCTTCATATAGAGCCATGTTCAAACATAGTATCGAGAAATTTTATTTTCTCGGTGAACTTAACTGAAACATGGTTGAATTTAACACCCTACTAAGGTGTCGACAAATTTGTACGATTTTATAGCTGAAGGTTGTAACATTATGGTTTATATTTATTTTTCTGAGAACGATTGCAAGATTCAAAAGTATAACTTAAATGAAATAATGTTTGATTTTACATCTTGTGAAGATTGCTGATAATTTGCTGGATATATTCAACGCTGTACCCCATCACTGGTATGCGAGCAAAAAGCCAGGTTCTTTATTCGCCCTCAAGTGCGACGTAGCTTCTAAAACCGCAATTTCCAGATTAGCAAGCGGTCGCACAAAAATTCTCTCGTTTTTTCGAAGGCAGGAGAATCTTCAAGGTCTGCTCCAAATGTCAAACTGAGCAGGCTTCTCCCGGACACATCCTGGACTGTTTGGGACTTTCCAGAGAGGACATATACTCATACCCCCTTCTGTCCTCGATTTCCTTAGGGTCAACGGTCTGATGGACCTTGTCTGACTTCGTCAGGTATTAGAGGCTAAGCCACAACAACAACGCTGTACCGATCTTTGTGACAGTGTATTGGTGAAAAAGTCTCAAACATTTCATAATATAACTACGATCGGCTAACGATTCTAATTTTCTGATTAATAAAGAATGGGCATCACAATATACTCCTAATACTATTTTTTTCGAGGGATTCGAGCTTTAGTAATCAGTCGAGAAGTTCTATCAAGCATTCTGCAGACTCTCAAAAATGATGATTTATAGTTGATCCATAATGTCGGAACTTTGAACCTAATTTAAGGACAATTTATTGAAATTTTAATAAGTTAGTGAACTGAAGAATTATTTTCAGTTCAATTTGAGCTTTAGTATCGCGTAATTAAGTTTACAGACTCTGAAAAGTTAGTGCAGTTAAGTCAACAAACTCTGAAAAATGTTGATTTACTGTTGATCTATAATATCGGTACCTTGAACCCTAATTTTAGGACAATTTATTGAAACTTTAATAAGTTGGTAATCTGAAGAGTTATTTTCCGTTCAACTTGAACTTTAGCAACGTGTAACTAAGAAAAATTGATTAAAGTTCAAGATACATTTAAAATGTATTGCCCGTCATACACTAAAGATAGATTTTGACAGGAATAAAAGAACTATGATATGTTACTTAGAAATTAAAAAAAATATTTCTGAAACATATTTGACTATACTATATTGTATTTTATAGAATATAAGCTAATCCTAGAATACGCTTTTTCTTTGAAAATTCACCCAAAATTTAAATACTTTTCAAATCTCTAAATAATACGAAACACCTCATACAAAACATATGAGTACATAAAATAGCAGTTAAAAATAAAAAACTTATAAATAAACAGTTGAAAAAAACAACACATAAAAATGCAATAGGAAATAAATATTTTGTTTCATAAGAATTTCTTTTACCGCTCATTTTTCTTCATAACGCAGTAAATGAACAATGTTCAATGGAAGTTAAATGTGAACAAATAGAAAACTTAAACATCTTCATAATTTAAATAGCTCTCGCATTTATAGTCTGATTTACTTTGGCTCTTTGCCAAGTTGAACTGCTGATGACGTTAATCTGGAAAGACATGAGAACTAGAGCCCCTGAATTAGACAGGCCGACCCATCATCTATTTTTGCTCCAAAGAGCTAACATAAGCACAATACTAACATAACGTTAGCTTGTGAACTTTTTTGCTCCAATATTGCTTGATAGGTCAGCTCTGATAGAATAGGAGGCTTAATGAGAACAAGAGAGATGGAAAACTAAAGAAGGATGGAACTTTCAATGGGATTTTATATCTGACTAAAGATCTAAAGATGAGCAAACGAACAAAAAGAGATTGGTTTTCACGAAGAGAAATTAAAAATTACCCGTTAAGTTAGCTTTTGTTGTTGTTGTTATCTTTGCGTGGAATTTCAGTTCTAACAGATCCCGATTATAAGCTGCTTCAGTTTTCGAAAAGTTTCAAAAATTCTCTTTTTATATTCGAAAATATACACTAAAAAAATTTGATGGAAAGCGGTAAATGTTAGTATGTAGATCACTATATCGTCCGCATTAAAATGGTATATGTTTTTATTTTGAAGAATATTTTTTATAACTGAAAGAAAAAACTTGATGTTAGCTCACCTGTGGAGAGTTATTTTATCTCTGTATGCTGATTCAACAAGGGATCCGTTGAAAATAGGTTTCTTGGTCGCAGAGAAGAACCCGTCCCTGCACTGGCACTTATAAGAACCTCGGCTCCAACTGAATCCGGGAGTAAAGACACACTGGAAAGATGTTATAAATTAAATATATAGATGCATAAATTAATAATTACACATTTTTGATCTGAAAACGTTAATGTAAGCAACAGTTTTAAAATAATAAGCTTCAGATAATCTTTAAATATTAAGCATTAGATTGCCCACTGTACAATTTTTTTAATTACTGAGAAACTAATCCTCCACACCCCTACGACAGTTATATACTCACCAGACGTGAGAATTATGATTCACGCCTGGAGAATGGGTGCCAAATTATGAACGCTTGAAACATGCAGACTTTTCCAATTTTATACTTTATGAAGCAAATGAAATATTTAGATTAATAAGTACCTTTCCTCTTCAGTTTTTGTTTTGAATTATTCATTTTACCTTCGCAAACTAGTCTGCTATATTCTTCTCACATTGATCGAAAACTTTCTAAATACGTAATTTAAGTAAAGAAGTTATGTTTTTTCTTTCTAAGAGTGCAGCAAATTAACACAATAGAAAAGTAGAATGATGTCTAAGCAGTAACAATTCAATTAATTTATACGCAAGATCAATGAATTAACATATGCACAATCAAGTACTTGGGCATAATTTTTGAATCAGAGATTGTTGCGAAATAATTGGTGTAAAGAAATAATTTGTAATTGATGGCAAGAAACAGAACTTGAAGAAATATGCGGATGAAGTTAAGTAATCGAACAAAATTGATGTCCAATGGTCTATTTACCTCCTCACCATGAGGAAGTCAAATATATTCACGATCTTAAAATGCTTTAATGAAGAATCAAATTTGATAAAAAAAAATACTTCTATTTTTTTCTAATCAAGAGGTATGATTTTTTACAAAAATAAATAAACAATAAAGTTATTAACTTTCGAAAATGGCCAGGATGGTGTGTCTGCTGCGGCGAACCCTACTGGAACTGGACACCTCCATTCATCAAGAAATAAAATATGCAAATGATGCGTTTGTGTTAGAATAGCCTTCTCCAAGGAAAGGTATTAATTGCTTTAATTTATTGCCAAGGCTCTTTTTTCTAGCCTTACGTATTCAAATGTGTTACTAAGAAAAGAAAGCGCGAGAAAAAATAACAAATTTTTATAAAACCAAAATATTTAGCAACCCTGCAGCGATTTTTAAATTTCATGCTGATGTGTTATGTAGCGGGGGTAGATGAAGGGGGAATTTCTAAAAATAGATTTTAATATGCACTCAATTCAAAGTTGAGAAATAAAAAGATGGCGGATTATATTTGATTTCTATTTATTGAAAAAACGCAGTTTGTAATGTTAGTTTTATGAAATTTAGTTTTTAAATGATAGGGAACGACAGGGTAGTTGATAGGTAATAAGGTGATAATGTTAAATTAGGGAAAAAATTATTTCATTTAAGAGAAAAGTTTCAAAGAGACGTGCAAAAGAAAGGAGAAAAAAAGCATTATTACATTCCTTGCGAAATATATTTATAAAAGTCTTTACATCAGCGATTCCTATTAATTGTTTATAATAATAAAACTAATAAAAAGAGTGGAAACAATATAATGACGATTGATTACAAAAGAGAGAAAATTGCGATCGCATAATTGCAATCATTGATTACCCATTGGTGACTTTTTTTTTTCTTTTCGGGATAGACTTTCGTAAATGCCACAATGTTTTAAGTAATGGATGCAAAAACTGCATCAATTGATGTTTGTCCCCTTGTTATCTATTACGCTAGATTGCCTTTCAATTCCAAGTAATATACATTTCTTAAGATGTCACAAAATTCTTTTTCTCCTTTAATATTCATACTTATATTTAAATTACTGCCTAAATGGTAATTAGGAATCAGTTAATGATAAAAGGAACATAAAACTACTTAAATTAATATCATGTGAAAACATTAAAAGTGCATGCTGGTGAAAATAAAAATAAAAAATTTAGTCGGAAAAACAATCAACATCAACACCAAGAAGTTCTAAAATTATCGTCTGCTCTCTTTATTTAATCTTGTTGTGCTGATCTTTTTCATTAATGCTTATGTTAGCTTGTTTTTTAATGACTCGAAATTTCTTTATTTGTGATTATGGTGCAGAAATTGATCTTTTCGAAAAGTGTCTATGCATTAAAAACCTTGAGCAACATTGTAATAATAGCAATATAATAATAACAATAGAATAATAATTACAATATAATAATAATATAATAATAATAACATAATTATAATAACATAATAATAATACCATAATAGTAATAACATAATAATAATAACCTAATAATGATAACATAATGATAATAACATAATAATAATAACATAATAATAATAAATATAATAGTAATAACGATGACGATGAAGATAATAATTATAAATACGAAAACTAGTATTGTCTCTTACAAATAAATTAATATTATGAATAAAAAATTTGTCAATCTTAGATGAATAGTATGCAATAAGTTTTAATGTGAATTTAAAATTTATATTTAAAGCTTCAGTTGACTACCTTTATCTCAACGGAGACTATAAATTATTCGAATAAAATCCTTTTCAAAGTAAACAAAATTAACTTAAAATAAAACTTGATTGGAAAGAGACGAATAAAGAAGAGAACTTTTCAAAAAGTAAAGCCCAAATAATTAAAACGAGAAACTCATCTTTTGCGGACAAAGAATGTTTGAACTAAGATATTTTGTTTATTTCGTTAAGACTTTTTACAAAAAAGTTTTATATTTGAACTCAAAAACACAATAGATTGTGGGATACGAAGAACTGAAACAATTTTTTTCGAACAAACTGTCTCAGTGTAATTGAGTTTTAAATTAAAGAAATAAGACTCGGTATTAAATTTAAATAAGAAGAAAAATTAATTTATTTTCTGTAAAATCCTGAAATTCTCCGTTTTAAATAAAATAGTAATATACTTTTTAAATATTTATGTAGCGTTATTAGTGTCTTTTATCAGGTTTTTTAGTTAAGGGATTTCTGTTCGTAAGCTGCGGACTTATGAGGCTGCAAGCGCATACTAAACTACTCATGCAAAAGAACAGGTGTTATACTCTGAAAGCCTATCAACAAGGTATTTGGTATACAGCTAAGTATTGAAGAGTTTTCACTTTAATAGTAGAGCACGGACAAAAAGGAATGCAATTTTTTTTTAAGCGTGAGGAAAAATGTGGAAAAAACGCTATTTGCCAAAAAAAATATACAGCGCTCGGTTGTATTAGGTATATTTACTAATTGAAGGAAGACTTTATCCTTTTCTTCTTATGTTTAAATTGAATTCATATTTGAAAATCTCTTTAATCGCTTGATAAGTTGCTTTATTTTAATTCTATAAAATGGTTGGATGCTTTTTCTGATAGGATGTTGACTATTAATTAAGATAAGATATTTAGAAACTATATTGTGTGATTTGATATTATAAACATTTTAACTTCTCCTTGTTTTTTTTTTTTTTCGTAAATGTATTTGTATCATGAATGTAAGCCATTTTTATACGCTTGCCATACATCATTGATCGTTTCAAACTAATAGAAGAATTAATACAGATAAGAGTTATTTCTTAAAGTTTCTACGTAAATGCTTTTCAATTAGTCATCAATATAGATTTTTCCTTCATTTAATGATAAATATGTCATAAAACAACTAAAAAAAAAAGAAAAAAGGGAGGTATATATAATAATGTGGCGAATATACGAAATTGTCTAGTGTTTATACTGCTCAAATATACAGCATCCACTTAGCGATGTCTATTAAAAGTAATGAAAAATTGGAAACTACGTTGTTGTGACCTAATAAAGAAGCGTTTTTAATGCTAGCTCATGGTAAGGCTCCTATACTATGATTCAGGGGCTCTAGTTCATGGTACACGGTTTTCAAAATATTTAGTTGCTGTTACAGTTTAGAAATTTTCTTTTTTTGAAGTCACTAGAGAATTTTTTTTAGCCATATCAGACGGACGGGGTTTATGTTCAGGTAGTCCTTCAGTTTTCTAAATTTCATACTCTCATCAAAGAATTATTGCAGCATCCTTTAGCCATCCTCTGTTTTATTGCTTGAACAATTCCTCCATAGATCCTGCCAAATTCAGAAGTTTTATTGTTCTGTCATATGTAATTGTTAGACGTAGACCAATCATGAAACTAAAATCTGTGTTTTTATCATTGGCGATGAAGTCTTCATTTATGTTATTTAATACTAAGTTTTACACTTAAAAGTTCGATGATCTATTTAATGCGTATGAATGAATTTGGTATACCGCACATTTCGTTCATTCGTATTTGACTTTTTCAGTTCTTTCCTTCTTTGTTAGTTTCCTTTGCTTCTTCATACATTTATGTATTTCCTTTATTTCTGCCTTCTTTCCTTTCCTATGCCACCATTGCCTCATCTAGTTAAATATCGCAAATAACAGTGACCTGTACGCAACGTGGCGCAAAAGCTTGTATTATAAATATTTTCTTAAATTATTAATTTTAATAATAATGAAACAAATTTTGCTAAATTTTGTTTGTGTAGATGAGTTAATTAATCGTGTGCAAAATTCTTTATCTGAATTTAGTTTTTTTTCATGCATAACTGTGTCTGTATTTAGTTATCGAAATTATAATAATAAAAAAGTCATTTAGAAATATTAATCAGAAAATAATTTATTAAGCTTTTCTGACTAAAGTACTGGAGTAACAAAGATTCAAGTGCGTCAAAAACCATTAATTTTTAACCTAACCTTCGTACAAAGATGGCTGCCATTATAACTGTCTCACTCTCGTATAAACAATTTTTCTTTTTGAAAAGTCTTTTTTTTATAGAAAAAATTAAGTTTTTTTTAAAGACAATATATAGGATTTAAGCATTCAATATTTCTTTTCAATATGAACGCGCTATTATATTTTTAAGTACACTGTAAAAATCTAGTTCAAATTACAGTGAAAAGTACTGGCACCCTGGGTGTAATATCCGTAAAATTCATTTTTACCGTAAAATTCTATACTGAACTTTTTTACAATAACATTTATATAATTCAAAACTTTACGGTAAAATGTACCAGCATTCTGGATTGCCAGTACTTTTTGCTGTAATTTGTTCCGAAAGTTTTTAAAGCTTAGAAGTTATTATGAAACTTATCTGTCAGTATATAGTTAAATGAATCTATAATCAAACTTAATAATTGCAATTCAAAATCAAACTATACTTTCGAGACAATTTTAATTATTCCTTTATCAAAGATACAATAGATTGTATCACAACACCTCAGAGATCTAACACTATATTGCTCACGTCTAAGTGAACACACTTAAAAATTAGCTTTCTCATAGACTGAGTTAATGAATTAATCAACTTTATTGTAAGCCAACTGAATTCAATTACTGCTGTTTCGCACAATGCATATTGAGTTTGCTGATGAATGCATGAGTGACCATACTGACGTCATAACTAATGATCGGACTTTAAATGCATTTGTTGAAGTTTGCTATTATAAATGGTTCAACTATATATAATGATGATTCGTTGAAATATTTATCAAAGGCTTTAGGTTACAGATATTTGGTTTCTAAACTATATGCATTAGATGAATTTTAGAGGTTAATTATTCCGTGTTTTTGGAAAAAAGTTTTTGTAAAAAAAAATTAAAAAAATAGGTTTCGCACATTGTAGAAATGCTCTTTTCTTAATTTGGGAGGAAATTGTTAGAAAGTGTTAGAGCTGAAAAATATTTCATAAACTGTAAAAGTGTTCTTTTCATGATTTCAAGAAATTTTTTGAGAACAAAGTCTGAGCAACTGAAGCAGGATTCATAAACTGTAAAAATGTTCTTTTCATAATTTCAAGGAACTTTTTGAGAACAAAGTCTGAGCAACTAAAACAAGATTCATAAACTGTAAAAATGTTCTTTTCGTAATTTCATGAAACTTTTAGCGAACAAAGTCTGTACAACTAAAGCAGGTTCTATAAACAGTAAAAATATTTCTTCCGTAATTTTGAGAAAATTTCTGAGAACCAAGTCGGAGCAATTATAACAGGTTCCACTGAAAGTAAAAATATTCTTTTCATAATTCCAGGAAACCTTTTGAGAACAAAGTCTGAACAACTAAGACAGCTTTTATAAACAGTAAAAATATTCTTTTAATAACCAAGAAATAGAATAAAGAAATTTAAACATTATTCTAACAGAATTGGGAACTAAACCTGCGTTAATAAATAAAGTTTTTTGTTTTACCTTAATTGATTAATCTTCATTTTTTTCCTTACACACCGCAATAATATCATTGATAACTGGAACTGAGAGCAATTTTCTGCAAAGATTAATAATTACGTATTTCACATTTGTTCAAAATTTTAATTCAATTCCGCTGCTTACGATTTCATCACGAATTCAAAATCTTAGCTAAAATTGAATTATGAACTGGTGTTCAGAACAATAACTAAATATAAAATGAATCAGAATAAAATATTATTATAACTTCGAATTAATTGTATTCATTAGCTTGGTTGAATTGTGGAGATTGTGCAAGCAAATTAAATTTCACAAAAACCTTTTATGTATAATATTTGTTCTTATTGAAGAATAAATTCTGAAACTTTTTTACTTTGTAATTAGTACAATAATTTATTCATATATAAACTATTAGTTGAGAGCTATTCCTGAGAGGAATGTTAATTTAGAATATTTGAAAAATTCATTATTTGTAGTCATTAGTATTGTTTATTTTGGCTAATCTTTTAAACTAATTACTAATGGTTGGTTTATTTAATTAAGGTACACTAAACAGTTTTTACTTACAGTTAGAAAAAAAGGACATTTTTCTAATTTAACATATTTTACAAATTAGTGTTGTGGAAGAAAATATTAAATTTCGCAAAATATTTTTTACTCAAAATCTCTTATTTTATTCTTTTTTTTTTGTAAGACAAAACTGAAATTTCTCTGAAATGGTGTTATGTAAAAATTTTTAAAACTATGTAAGATTATTTTTTGTAAAAAGTATGCTATCAGTTTTTTAATTTTTAAAAGATTGAACTATACTTCGAATGTAAATTATTTCAAAAATTGTTTTTTTTTCCGAATAGTTTTCTAAATAATATTTAAAAAATTTTCTCGAAAAAAATTGTGTAGCAAAACATTTATTTTATGGTAATCTTTTAAAACTTTATCAGAATTTCGGATGAAGTAATTTTAAAATTAGTGTTATATAAAAATTTGCCAAATCATGCAAAACATTTTAAAACCTATGTAGTTCTTTATTTATAAAGGATTAAACTATAAACATTTTGCAAACGATGGCTTATTGTCGATTCGTTTTCTATTCGGGATCGCAGCGCTTGAACACGCCATCTAGCGGATAGTATATTTTCAGGCTTTTATTTAATAAGTTTTCATTTAGTTCTATCATAAACATTTGCAGAGTAGTTTCTACTTCTGATTAGGAACTTTAAGACTAGAAAAAGGAAACAATATGAAAGTTTTTTAAATTTTAATATGAGGAATTTTCAGAATCGTTTTTTTTAATCGTAAGCATGTCTTATTTTTTGTTTTTCAGTTTATAAATAATGATTTTTTATTGAAACTTTAAATTTATGATAAAAAAAAATTGTTGTCAAAAACTTTTCTTGCAAAATTAAATGGCATAACATTATGTGCTTCTGTATACTTTCTTCATAATTTTAATGTTTGAAGTAATAGGATACAGAAAAATATGGAATGTAAAATTTAAATAGACCGTTCACACTAAAATTTAGTAGAACGATTTCTCAGGCACTAGGTTTCAACTCTTATTACAAGATTTTTTACAAACATTTTTCGATCTGTTCTGGATGTTCCTTCGTTAGAAAAAGATATTCTATTTTTTTTTCACTTGCATGTGAAAGAATATCATACATTTTTCTTTTGTTAATTTAATAAGCCACAATAAAGAAAGAACATTACCATGCTACACTGAAGAAATCTCCAGTGCAACTGATGATCCTGTTGTTCTGCTGGCAGGAATTCGTCTCAAATAACAACGCCCCCTATAGGTCGTTGATTTCGCGAATTGTTGTATAGAAATTTGTTAAATTATGTGAAATATTTTTCAAAAAAATATGCTATGAGATTCTTAATTTTTAAAAGATTAAAAAATAAATTTATTGCAAACGATTGTAAAAATGGTCTGTTTTCCATTCGTTTACTTTGGTTATTTTTAAGCTTTTTTTGGGGTAAAAATATTTTACTATAAACGTTTAGAGGTTGTATGCTAAATATTAGAAAATTAATGAATTTTTATTGTTTGTTATGGAAATATAAATGTAGAACTGAATTTGATTACTTTCAAACACTGTGCTTGCACAAAAATTCAAAGACCCGAAAGTTAAACATTTATACAACTTTCACTGTGGCACATTTCAATCAATTTGATTTCCTTTTATTAATTGGTCTTGATATATTTGAACTTGTATTCAGAAAATTCAAATATCTAGTGATTTGTGAAAGGTAGTTACTTAAAAACATTCTTACAGCCACTTTTAAATTTTTCCGATTATCTGGATTTTTCGGATTGGCTTTGGTACCAATTTGTCCGATTCGTCGGCTCTCTACGGATTAATAACTTTTATCCGTACAAAGTACAAAATAAATTTTTAAGTACAAAATTAAGAAAAAAGAAATTTATTATCGTTAAAAAATTAATCTTACAAAATTTATAATCATAAATGGGTATAAAATAAGATACATAATCTGAGTACGTCTAGTAAAGATTTAAAGCTTCGAGATTGCTTAAAACTGCAATGGTATTTGTATGAACTAGCAAAATAAAATCTGCATTTAGACAAAAGTAAAAATAAGGGAACAAGGATATTTTAACTCGAAATATTCTTCGGTGAACTGGGAAAAATCCGATTTTCTTTCCTTAAAATGTCTGGATTTCCAGACAGTCGAGAGACATTAGGATATTATTATAAAAAACTAAGCAAAGAAATACTTTGTCAATTTCGCTGTCTGTAACAGAATTGCAAGGTTTCGAGCAAATTGAATTGCATAAATATTTCTAGTTGATTATATTTCACAGACAAAATTCATTGAAGTTTAAAGTAGAAAAGAAGCGTTGCTTTGTTGAAATCTTTTGAATAGCGTGGATATTTCTAGGCAATAAAGGCCATGATAAAACCAGATTTCTTAGAAGCTGCAAAAACTGCAATGGTATTTATACAGAGAAAAAAAGTATGGTTAAAACTCCAGAATATAGTAAAATTGACTGTGTTACTATGGGAACAACAAAAAACTTGCTAGTTTCTACCGAAGCGCTTTGGTTTTGAAAATTAGCTATAAACTATGTGATAAAATTTAGTAATTTTTTCAAGACGCGTCAGAGCCCAACATTATAATCATTTATTCGATTGTGTTTACTTTTTAATTTTGTATTTCTTGCTAAATGTGTGGTAAGAAGAACTATAACTTTGAAAAACAGAATTTCTGGGAAAACGTTGTCATATAATTGGAAAAGTTTTTAAATGGATGGTTTAAAAACAGTATATGTTCGTTTTTATTGCCTAAGTTATGTTTTTTTTAACCAGAAATATCAATACCATACCTTTCGGTAATTTTACCAGATTTTTTTTCCTCTGTGTACGAATCATATATTTGTGAGGGGGATATGGTGGACTAATTGTTTTTTATGTATTTTAAAATTCAGTTTTGTAATATTAAGGATATTTTATGAGAAACAACTTAAGATCTGTTTTAATTTTGCTTTTTATATTTAATAACTCTAAATTAAACCCGGCGACTTAAATTTTTTTCATCTAAAAGCAGATTTAGGTAATAAGCATTAAAAAACACAGCATGTACAAATCAGGTATTGTTTCTTTTCCTTCCTTTATAAAAATCGATTGTATTTGGTATCTAATTAGTGGTGACATGATTGAAATAAAAACAATAATTACTTTCAATTTAAGGAAGAACAATCACCATAGAAACGGTTAAATTAATTACTTGGCGAAACCCTTCTAACTAAAAAAGAATCAGGAATTAGAATAATTTTTTTACTCCAGGTCTAGATTAACTTTGCTGGGCAACCAAGGAAGAAAATGATGCAGTATTTTGCGAAAAAAAGTTAGTAAGTCTTACATAAAATATTTCTGTTACTTTGACTTTTAGTTTTACACAAAACAAGTTTATAAATGCTGATTGAAATAAAAAAAAGCAGGCGATGAAAATCAAGGAAATAATTTTGAATTCTAGGTGGTTGTCATAATCTATAATGAACAAAAAGTATAATAAGCTCCATTTCAAGGTATGGAAATAATTGTACTATAAATGTAAATTATGGAATGGACGAAGAAGATCTAAATTAACTTAAAAAATGGAATGAATGAAAATGAGGGAAATTAATAAATAAGAATAATAAGTTTTTAAATGAGGGAATTTAGAAAAGCAAGCGATTAAAATAAAGGAAATAATTTTGAATTGAGAGTTGTTGTCATAATTAGCTAAGTATATCTATAATGAATAAAATATATAATAAGTTTCATTTCAAGAAATAAGAAATAATTGTACTACAAATGAAAATTATAGAATGGTTGAAAAAGATCTAAATGAATTTTAAAAAATGGAATAAATGAGGAAGAAGGAAATTAATAAATAAGAATAATAAGTTTTTAAATGCCGATTGAAATAAAAAAAAAGCAAGCGATAAAAATCAAGGAAAATAATTTTGTTCAGTGGTTGTCATAATGAAAGTGGTTGTCATAATGAAATATGAGTATATCTATAGTGAATGAAATAAATAAGTTCTATTACAAGGAATGGAAATAATAGTACAAATGTAAATTAAGAATGGATAGAAAAAGCGAAATTAATATAAAAAAGAATGAAAACGAATGAAGTTAACTCGAAAAAGAATGGCATGGAAGGTAAAAAAGAATGGAACTAATTCGGAAAAAAAATGAAAGAAATAGAGATTAAATACCAGTAATATTACTTATAGTAATGACAGTAATAAAATGAGAAATAAGTCTCATTACAATTTATGTAAATAATTGTTCTGCAAATTTAAATTATGGAATGATTGAAAAAAGACAGAAGTTAATATAAAAAAGAATAAAATAGATGAACTTAATGAAAAAAAATAGAATGGTCTAAAGAGAATGAAATTATAAAAGGAACAATAAAATAGATGAACTTAATGCAAAAAAATAGAGTGATCGAAAGATAATGAAATTAATAAGATAAATAATGAAATGAATGAAAAAAAATGGAATTAACGCTAAAAAGAAGGAAATAAGGGAGAAAAATGAAATTAATATGGAAAAGAATAAAACTGATACGAAAAAGAATGAATGAAAGAAATAGATATTAAATCCAGTAAGATTTAAACTTTTAGTAACCGTAACAGTAAGTGAAAAAAATGAAGAGAAACATCAATATTATAAAAAAGTATGTTAGTATTATAATTGAAGAGTAAGAAGAGTAATTGAAGAGTAAGAAGAGCATTGAAGAGTAATGTCAATAATAGATAAAAAGAAAAGAAAAAGGTATGTAAACGTCAGAATAGAATGAAAAGTATTGTCAGTGACATGTTGTCATTATCAAGTGAAATGGATGAAAGACTTATGTCAAGTACAGAGTATGTCATGATCACAAAGATCGGAATGAAAGTAGTGTCTATGACAAAAAGAATGAATGCATGGCAATGTCAATGTCAGAGAAAATGGAACGTACAATAATATCAATAAAAAAAAACTAAATCTATGAATGTCAGAATGGAATGAAAAATGATATCAATATAGAATACTTCAATAATAGATGGTATTTAGAATAATGTCATTATCAGAAAAATAGATGAAAGATTGTGCGAAGATCAGGAAAAAAAAGCGGAATGAAATCACGGCCAATATTTGTAAGAATGGAATGTAGAGTAATATCTAAATGAATTGAACGTAAAATAATAAAATAGCAGATAAGAATGAGTTAAAAATTATATTAACGTTAGAGTAAAATAAAAATTATTGTTATATGAATAAATGGAATGTAGAACAATATTATCATAAGTAGAAAAAAAGTACATGAACCTTAGAAGGAACGGAATACAATGGGGGTCAGTAAAAAAGAAACAAAATGTAGAGTAGTTTCTATGTTCGAAACAATAAAGCAGAGAATAATATCAAAATCATAAAAAATTGAATGTAACATCAATACTAAAGAAATGTACAAAAGAATGAATGTCTGGAAGAATGCAATGTAATTGATGCAAAGGATAGAAAGAGTGAGTTGTAATGTTACATTTCATTCTTTCGAACTTAGATTAAACGCATGTGAAGGGCAAAAATAATGGAAGATACTACATTGTCAACATCAAGGAGAATGGAATGTAGAAAAACATCATTATCTGAAAGAATGATGCTAGAAGACACAGTAATGAAGATATTAAAAAAATGGAATACATAGAATCAAACAAAAAAATTGAGAATGTATATTGATAATGTCAATGTCAGAAAATATTGAAGAAATAGATAGAGCTATCTGAAATAATTAATTCATAGAGTATTAAGCTGTTTAAAAATAAAAGAAACTATTGTTATTTGGAATCTTAAGTTAAACACATAATTTATTTACATAAAAATTTTAAAAAACTATCCTTATGTGCTTAAATAAAAATATATTTAGTTTAGATTTAAAGCTTTTCCAAATTTAGAAATAATAAAATATGTAGAAAGTCTCATTAAAAAAATTTATAAGAAACTTATCAGAAAAAGGTCCCAAGTGGAATTTTATAGATTTTAGGCTTATATTATTATTATTGTTATTATATTAGAAAATATAGAAAAAGCAGAGGTTGATTACCAAGCACATTTTCTCATTGAAATCTATCTGAGATGGGAGTTAACAAAAAAAATGTTCTTATACTGTCAACTAAAAGTAAAAAAAAATAAAATATCACACTGAATGTTATTTGTTGTAATGATTATACTTTCGCGTACAAATGATAATCGTAAAAATTCAAAGAATTTACTTCAAATATGCTAATTAATTAGGACTAACTATAAATTAAGTTGAGGAATCAGCATAAAATGTATTTTTTCTGAAGAAATTCTTTATATTCGACAGATTTGGAATTTTACACTCAAAATAGGAAGGGTGAAAGTTTTTCTTGAAAATTTAAATGCATAAATTTTTTTTGTGCGATTATTTTCCAGATTTCATTCAAAAATTGTATTTTTTCATACAAAATAACATACTTTAAAATGATGTAAAAATTTGCATGCCTAACAAATCAAATTGTTTTGATTATTAACAATAAAGATAGTAAAAATAAGAAATAAATATGAAAAATAAGTCTTTTCACCATATTAATCTTTGGATAAACTAATTTAATTGTTGCGAGCGAAAAGTTTTCAATTCACTTAAAAAATCTCCAAAATATAACAAAATACGCAGAAATGGAAATTAACATTAAGGGTGCCAAACTTTTAAACAGCTGGGAGTTAACTAGGATTTTTGGGATTAAGTGGGATATTTGGGATTTAAACTATTGTGATTATATGTTCCAGATTGGGACAACCCCCTATATTTTGATGGCTGAAAATCTGAATCTATCAAAAATAAAAGATTCGTTTAAATACGTTTTTATGTCAGATTTTTTTTGGATTCCGTAACTTAATTAGTAGTTAACGCAAATATTTAAAGTCAACTCTTTAAACCATTAGGTGCAAAATTTATTGGTTTAAGAGTTGAGTTTACTAAGTGCAATTAAGTAAATCATTAACATGGTTTTTCGAAGTTCTTTCGTAAAGGGAAATAAAAAAGCCCCATTTTAAGTGCCATATACTTGAAGCCCATTATTTTAAACTATATGTACTGTCAAACCGTGAATCTATCATACTATCTGGGCTTAACGGACAAAAAACTTAAATATTTTTAAAAGTTATTAAAAATTTTTCACAATCACCAAATGATTTTACGTTAATAAAAACTATCAAAATTACTGCCTTATTCTGAGTTTTCGTAAGTCTTAATGAATCCTGATAATGCGACATTGGAGTAATATTGGAGCAACATTGGACAAATACTTTTCATTTTCATAAAACTGTGGCTTTTCTCCATATTGAAGTTTGAAGCCATTTTCACAATAAGCATTGAGAGCGCTGGCTATAGATAGACTATATTTAATTTAACAGTTTTGAGTAACTGTTACAGCCTCACAGCAGTTATGAAAATAGCAAATTATTCTTAAAAGGAGCATTTCGTATGATGATGAAGCCTTCGAAAAACTGTCTTAAGCTTGGCACTTAAAGGTTTATTTAATGATCCATTTATCGCTTAGTACACGAAAAGTCGATCATTAGAACAAAAGTTAATTAAGGTGGTGTCCTTTTTTTAGATCATTGTCCAGAGAAATGGCCATAACATATTTTAAATTCTAATTTTGTTTTTGCATTATATCGAACAGTATTTTCTTCCAAGGTTTTTAGATGCATATTCTGGTGGCGGAAATAAATGTTTCTCTGTCGGCGGTAAAATGCTTGAGTAAATATGAGAATACATTCATTTCAAAAATGAAACATAGTTAAAATCAGATACAATGAAGAAAACAAAAACATCGATGTTAGAAAACTTTTCGTAATAATGTTTATTACACAATTATGAGACATTTATCCCGAGGGCTCTGTCTGGGAAATTAAATATAAAGTTTCAAATATTTGCAGTCTGACATTATTAATATGGAGTGAAACAATTTAAATGATACGAAAGGTAATTACATTTTAAGATACGGTTGAATTTTAATTTACTTGTTGCAGTATTCATTGAGTGTTTAATTTAAATAGCTTTGTATATTAGTATTGCATAATATCGAAGAAGATTGCTATATATGCAAGAGTAATTTCACAAAATTATTTTGCGTAACAAGTTTCATAATTTAGCTTAATTGAGGTATAATGTTTCAAAAAATAATGCAATTCTTCTCCAGATATTAAATGGAAAAAGCAATAAATATTTTACTGACTGGGGTTTAAAATTGGGCAAATATGTTTTGCTGGTTTTAAAAAGAATTGACACGGAGGAAATTTTTCTTCCGAGCCTAGCGGATTATTTTCGATGGAAATTTTGTTCTAAATAATAATAAAAATTAAACACCCAACCAAGCACTCAAAACGAAATCTTATTTTTTTGTGGGGACATGTTTTATAAGTCATACATATATTTTTAAAAAAATATCTTGGTTATCGCTAATTTATAAAACTAATTAGGTGTAATTAATAAGCGTGTAGCATTAATTGTATGAAATAATTAACATTTACATGAAATTTATGAAATAATTAAGGAAATTTTCGAATCTCTATCGTCACAAAATAAAAAACGTTTTTCTGCGGACATGCAATTTTTTTAGCTGCTTTGAGTTTGCAACAGTGTTGTTCATGATCGTTAGGTCATATTTTAGGCTGTTACGTCTAACGCCCTCTATAGTAATTCTAAGAATGGTGCAAAACGCTAATACGAGAAAAACACATACTATAAAAATCGAAATGTATGGAAAAAAAACTGTTAGATGTAATGCCAGTTTAAAATAGTTTATTTCACTGAAATATACTGTTATTTAAAGCCGGATATATGTTTTTTTAATCAGGTAAATGCAATACAAAATAGGAAAAATTTGTGTTTTGTGTTAAGCCTTGTTCGAATTCATATTAATTTTCTCTGTGTAATGGGTGCGTGTTTGATTATGAAACAAATTTTCTCTTATTGTAATTATAGTGTTGCTGAAAAACAAAAATGGTGACGGCTACTTTAGACCAAGAAGTGGAAAAGTACATTCCACTCCAGTAACTAGTTTTACTACACCAGTAACTATTCTTGGTGTATTGAAACACCTCTGTGAAGTAAGGTAGTTGCCATCATTCTATTCAATGCGATTGCATGAAACTGTAATACAATAGTTATCTTTTTATAAATAATAGAGACATGTTGTTATAATAGTTATTTTTAAAATGGTGAACAAATCATGTTGAGTCTGGATTAGAGTGTAAGATTAAGCTTTGTTTCATTGATTTCCTTCATGTAGAAAAATAAAACTCAAAAGATAGTGACTTTGATCAGCATTTTTCTTGCTCAAAATTTTAATCTCAAAAAGAATTTCGGAACGCCTTTGAAATATTTGCAAGTCTTAGTTTAACTATAGCAATGAAAACTATGGGTGCATTTAAAATATTAATTTCTCTTCAAATTACTAGCTAAGCAGTGGTGTTTCAGGGCGTTCTTTTCCCGATGAGGTTCCCAAGTTCGAATCACAGCGATGATTAATCGATACGCATTATGCTTCCGGTTCGCGCCGAGCTCAGTACTGTTGTAAAATATCCTCAGTGGTTGACGGATCATAGGTTAGAATCCCCTTGCCATCGAGCTAACCATGATAAGTTTTCGTCATTTTCCACTCCATGTAGTGAACATGCTGGTTAGTTCAATCAAAAAATCAACCACGAAAGCTGGTTTGTTCCAATAATTGGTCCAGGAATTCTCCTGTCTTCTGGCTAGAGTTCAAAATATGAGACTATGGAGTTGAACATAGATAGTCATAAACTCAGTATTTGGTCATCTGTTTCAATACTCTTCTTATAAAATATAAATAAAATGAAACAAAATAAAATTGAATTAATAGTTACGACTTTATGAAGGGCAAATCTTAGTTTTAAGGTTATATTAGTTAATTAAGCATTCTGAAATCTTATTATAAATTTTTATTAACTACACGCTTAAAACGATGGCATTAGTACGAGATTATATGATTTTATTGAGGCCATAGCGTGAATATGAAAACATTAAAAAATATAAGTAGCATTATAAGCTCATTAAAATGTTAATTTTCAGATCTGAAGTAAACAAGTTACTCAGATTTCATATTTATTATAATTAAGTGCGATGAGAAAAAAAAAACATATTATCGCCTTCACTATAAGCCTTTTGTACTTGTATTAAGCAAGATCACGTAATTATAATTACGAAGAAAAAAAAACCCTTTTACATTATAATAATAGGCTTACATAATTTTCTGATAGTTCTTTCAAAACTAGAAGGATTTCGTATCTTAAATGGAACATTTTTTGAGGTTTAATGTTTATTAAAAGAGAACGAATAGGAAGCTTATATCTAAATCACGACGACAAAAAAAAGCACAAAATAAATAGTGGAGACAATACATGGAACAAAACGTTTAAAAAAAATGAAAACTGCGCCCAGTGAAGATTAAAATTTATTGTACCGCCGGCTAAAAAAGCAGCGTGATTCTTATATTTGATTTAAAAAAAGACATTTTACTTCATCAGGTTGAGATTTGTTGAGCCAAAGACCGCTCCCGGGTATTTCTTTTTGTATGTTCTTTTAACAGCAAAAGTATTCTTCGTCATTTTTCAAACATATTTTTCTCTTTTTGTTGATGAAAACATGAGCCAGAGTTTGGCTCTTTTGAAACCTTTTTTTTTTTACCTAAAGAAAGTTTTGATGTTAAACTAACATTGTATGACAGGAAAAACATTTATACAGGCGTTACCATGACGTTTTTAAAATTAAAATAATAATTTATGCAAATGAGATTTCTTTTTAAATTAGGAAAATTTGTGTACTTTTGTGATAATCAAGGAGCGATGAATGCAAAAAAATTTTTAAAAAAATTTCTACTTGCAAAGTTTTATTTAATTAAAGAAGTTTCTGAGTTTAATGTAGTATAAAGATGATCATGTAAGTTTTTTTTTCAATTAATTTCACTAACAATTTACTTAAAGAAAATAATATACCGTACAAAAGCACTGCATTTTGTAAAGTTTTTTTTCTCACTTACTCATAATATTAAAATGCTTCATGCGAATTTAAAACTCTTAATGCTTATTTAAAAGGCTTAGTTGAAAGAAAATGTTACACTTCATTGTTATGAATTTAGGAAAATCGGTTTGCAATTAAGCATCTAAAATTGGTTTAGGAAAAAAAACTTTTCTTCTATTTTAAAGTATTTTACTTAAAGACTTTAAAAAAATGAATTAATTGTAATATTTAATATGCGAGTATTGTACATTTTAAATTCAAAAATCCGCTCTGCAAAAAAAGAAAATAAATCTTAAAAGTTTACTTAAAATTTATCGAAATAAGTTACGGCATTGAGTATGCCAGTATTTTTCACTGAAAATTACTTTATTTATCAAAAAAAATGGTATAAAAAACATGATGGAACATTAATTGTATGATATGAGCATTAATTGTGCTATTTAATATGCGAGTATTGTATATTTTACATTCAAAAATCCGCTCTTTTAAAAAAAAAAATCTTAAAAGTTTACTTAAAATGTATCGAAATAAGCAACGGCATTGAGTATGCCAGTATTTTTCAAAGAAAATTACTTCATTTATCGAAGAAAATGGTATCAAAAACATGATTAAACATTAATTGTATGATATGAACATTAATTGTAATATTTAATATGCGAGTATTGTATATTTTGCATTCAAAAATCCGCTCTGTAAAAAAAAGAAAATGAATCTTAAAAGTTTACTTAAAATTTATCGAAATAATAAGTAACGGCATTGAGTATGCCAGTATTTTTCATTGAAAATTACTTTATTGATCGAAAAAAAAATATGGTATAAAAAAACTTGAGTGGAGGACCTCTTAGTTACAGCCAGGATTTTATTTGGAGATATGGCTTTAAAATTAAATAGTACTATCAGGCAGTATCTGATTTAATAGTATCTGATCAGAAGGTTTTAACAGATAGCGCAATCAATTCAGATCTACGTAGCTGATTTAAAAAACGGCTAAAATATGTCAGAAATAAGTGACGTAATAGTGGATTAGAGGAAAGCAACCAGAGTCCTCGGTAAACATTAATCTTGACTACTTTTCCGTATTATTGTATATGGTAAATACTATTGTAAAGTAATATTCACCTCAAAAGTTTTAGAAAAATTTTACAATGTCGTGTTTTAAAAATGTAACCTAACTTACACTTTCACAAAGATATTTATTTATAAAATCTTGATACTTGATTAAAAACTAATTCAAATACAGGATATTTCATAATCAGAATCCGTGATGAATATTTTTCTTTATAAGCACCAATATTATTTATTTATTAATCGCATCAGTTTGCAAAATTTCATCTAATATAAACAGAAATTTAAATTCCTGTTTTTCTTTATTCACTGTATTTAATGCAGATTTTTAGATTCTTCGTCACAAATCAAGTCATTAAAAGGTGCGCATTCATAGTTGAAAATTAATGTTTAAACAATAAAGTTAAAAAAGCATTATCAAAATCTGAGGAATGATTATTGAAGTTAATAACTACTTTAGACTAAGTGGTAAAGTTTATGATTAGCAAAACTACTTTATTTATCAGAAAAATCTGAAAGCGTTGCTAATAACTTTTTAACCTATTAGACGGTTTTTAGTTTCATTTAAAAAGCAAGTTATTTGTGGTTTTTATAGTTCCACCTTTAATAAAATTAACCTCGTTAATAATTCATCAGATTTTTCCAATGTTTTAAATTTAACTCTCTTTTATATTTAACTGCCTATTCCGTGTAAGTTCAAATAATTTTATTTTATTAATTTTAAGCAGATATACATATTAACGGAAGTAAGTGGGGTAAAAATACATTAAAAACTGATTGCCTATGTTCTAGTTTTACCTTTTGTATATGTTAAGATATGCCAATTGCAATCACTAAAGCTACGAAAATAAAAGAAAGAACACTGTCAGTTTTTAACGTGTCAGTTTTTAACGTGTGAATATGCAAGGAGCTTGCTCGAAAAAGTCTTCTGACTTTACCCATCCAATCTGTCTCTATTTATATTTTTATTTATTTATAATATTTTTTTTATTTTTTGTTTCTTACGTGCCATTGTCCGGTTGTCACTTGGCAACTAGAGATAAGCGTAGATTCGATTTTGGAGGTCGGTCCTAGATCGAAAAATTTTAATCATACCCCGGTCACTCGGAACTTTGATGTCCAAACAAAGAGAAAGAAGTAAATTAAAAACTTTTCTATCACCAACTGGTGAAAGAAAAAGTGGAGAGAAATACTGAACCAACTGAAACTCCAAGATGACAAAAACAAAAATTAAAAAAGAAAATCAAATTATTAAGCTGTCCCGCAGTGGACTGATGTTCCCAGCAGATCACCGAAGTCAAGCATCACTGGCTGCGATCAGTGTGCGGGTGGGTGACCACTTGGATCAGTCTGTGTAGGGACCAAGGGTGTGCGGTATTGGTCCTCGTTAAACTGTTTTACCGTAAAGTGCTCGACTTCACGTGCAGGTCGTCGGGCTACCGAAGCGGGTGTGCCATCCCCTCTGCAGAGGATCAAAATTGCGATGGCATGTTTTCGGATCATCCTCAGGGATGTTTCCCAGACCGTCGCCAATAGCCCATTGTGCAGCTCTAGGGCTACGTAAATGAACTACAACAACAAATTATTAAGCTAAATAAAAGTCATATGACAATTAGTGCTAGCCTCAACAAAACAAAAGCATCAACAAAAAAAGCGGATCACTGAAATTTTTATACTTTATAAATTTTACATTGTTTGTATTTTAACGGAACCAAATGTCTGATTAAAATTTGTCAAAAAGTTTGTAAAAATTTAATCATGAATCCGAGCTTACCCGAGCCTGAAATCATTTTTCAATTAACGGGGCAGAACCCACATGGGGCCTGGGCTCAGACTGAACCTTATTGGCGACTTCTCCAGACAAAATCTTACTCTTGTAATATTTAGAGGAGAGGAAGTTTGTAAAAGTAAAAGAAAGCAATTATATACCGTTCTGTAAACCGTTAATATTTTTAAAACAAATCGAGAAAGAAAATTGACGTTGAGATTAGATTTCAGAAACGTCAAGTAATTGAAATGTAAAGAGAAAATTTTCGTTTACTTTATTAAAAAAAGAATTTGTACCTTTTTAGCCTTAAAGCGAAATAATCTAATCTGAGTTATTTCGAATTCCTAAAAGGTATTTAATCAATACGCCTCCGTTCAAAACATTTAATGCGCCTTATACCCATCTTTATTCCACAAAAACGTTTTCTTCAAAAATGGAAAGGAAATAAAAAAAAAAATGAATAGAAAAGAAAATTAAACTTCAGAAAATGAAGTATAGAGATATAAATCTGGAGTACAATTTTGAAATATTGCAAAGGAAATAAAAATGTTATATTTTTCAAGCTGCAAAATAGTTGTTTGTAAATTGGGTAGTTTGATTTATTGCTTCTATGCGTTCCAGAGCTTTGAAAAAAATATTTTGTTTTCAAACATTCTTTCTCAAATGAGCGAAATAAAAAGTGAAAGTGTCATACCTAGGAGGCTGTTGATAGCAAAGTGAAACGTTCTCTTTTATTTTGATTTAGTATTATTTCAAAATTTTTTTCGACAAAAAATGTCATATTTGTCATATTAAATTTAGATTGGGACGGATAGGTTTCAATAAATCTTGCATTCTTGAAGATTATTTTTATAATAATAATAATAAAAAAAAGTGTGGTAAAAACTACCGGAATATGGTTAAATTTACCGTGTTTCTTGCTTCCAAGAACGACAAAAGGTTCGGTAATTTCTGCTGAAGTATTTTGATAATGATTTTGGTAAAATTAATCATAAAACAAGTAAAATAGTTTGCTCTTATTAAGCAAATTAGAAATGTGTAAACAGAAAGTGATACAAAAAATTGTGTAAACTATGAGATTATCAGATAAAAGGAAATATAAAAGACATGTATAATTGTTTTAACTACATTTAATGAAACTAAATTAAAGAAAAAACTGCGATTGCCGAAAGGCGATCACAGGTTACCCACTGGCAAAAATGATTGTTGTCTAATTTTTATGTGATATTCACCTGTATTAGTGTTGAAAACAATCCAGTTTGAACTGTAGGTTAGAATTTCAGATTCTTAATTAAAACAATAAAATCAAAAGTATCGTTCAAATTATGTAATTCTCTTTTATTCATAACTCAAGAAGTATTTATGAGAACTCTCTGGTCCCATATCTCAAAAATAAACTCTCCAACTTAATGCATAACAAAATTAAAAGTGAAAAAAAAAATTCTAAAAAAATTATCAAGCAGCTGTGGTCGCCATAGCAACGCATGCAATGACGCGCACTGCTTACTATTACTCTTGAAAAAAGTTGAAAAGTGTGATGACGTTCAAATAAGGTGGGCACGCCATCAAACCCAAAACGAGACCCATTTTGCCAGTGGTAAAAATAAATAAACTTAGAGATTAGGTGAAAGAAATCGATACTTTTAAAAGGGGAAATATGAAAATTTTTATCATAAAAATGTTTCTTTTCTCCCTTTTTTAATTACTTGAAATGCTTAAAAATATTCTTGATATTACTCTCAAGAATTTTTCTCTAAAAATTCTCCAGCACTCATCCAAATTTCTGTGAAATGAATTGAATCAAAATAGTGAGAAAAACGACAATTAATAATATCACATGAAACATTCTAAACGTTGTAAAAATATGAATGACATTACTATTTTAATCTCTCCACAATATGCGAAATTAATAAAAATCAAAACAACGTGAAAAAGTACTAATATCACATAAAATATACAAACAGTCGCTTCGGTAATCATAATGCTTTAAAAATACTAATGATTTTACAATATTAATCACACCACTCAATAAATAAAGTCAAAACAACGTGAAAACGACGTGAGTCAAGGCATTTAAGACATACAAAAAGTCGGGTCGGTAATCCTAACTTTTCACGTACATAAAATTTCTCAGGAACTATTCAAACTGATTTTGTGCTCAAATTTAATATTTTGACATATAAAATTACATTCTTTAAAGTGATGTAAAGTTTTTTTTCATACTTTATGATTTGAATTTTATTTGACTACTATTAAATAAATAATTGAAAAACTATTAAATTATCAATAAAAATTATTTTTTGCATGGAATTACTTTTGAATAAACGAATTTTATAGGTGTGTGCAAAAATTTTTCTGTTTGCTATAAATGCTCTCGAGATATTGTGAAATACGAAAAAAAAAAATCAACCCAAACTTCTACAACTCTCCAGAACGAACTATTTGGACCATATTTCCCAGATTTCGGCTACCTCTTATATTTTGAGGACAAGGAATTAAAATCCGTTGAAAAAAAGTTATGTATATTCGGGAAAAGTGCGTTTTTATGTCATAGTTTTCACCTTAAACTGCCATCTGTACTTATTAATTAGCATATTTGAGGTCGCCCTTTTTAAACCAGTTTATGAGATCTCTCTGGTCCCATA
>NC_092211.1:40838663-40888299 GCF_043381705.1 Parasteatoda tepidariorum | reverse complement strand
GGCTACACAAAATACTGATTTCGATCTCTTGTTATTGTTTGTTTGCTTTGAAAGTTTAATCATTTATTTGTACCACTACCACTCAACTGTGTATTAAATTTCATTCAATTATGACGATTCCTTCATGGTGTTGCAATTTTCACAAACAGGAGTTTATATAATCCAATAGCGGGGAATTTTTTTTTTATTATAGGTTATTACAATGTTTACCGTATGTCTTCCTTTCGCATTGCTTTTAGATGGTTTGAAAGCAAATGTTTCGTATTTTGATGACAAACTTCAAACGGTAGAAAAATTAGTTAAAAAAGTAGAAAAAATGAAGCTTTTTCCGATCCGATAGTGCACTATAAGTATACAGTATTTTAAAATGTATGAAACTCAGAATCGGGGGTTTAAGATACAAATTTTTTTCATTAATGATTATTAATTTCTTGTAATTTGGTTTGCCATTAATTTGTCACATATTAAAATAATTTTCCAACATAAACATTTTAACCCTTGATCGACTAAAATATAAATATTTATCCTTTGGCATCACCTATAGATTATAAGGGAAGATCAATGGGAGAAAAACGGTTTATGTTCATGAAAGTTGATTCTGAGAAAAGCGAATTTTAAGCTTCGAGAATTTTCAGGAGTTAGTATTCGATTGAATTTGTAAAAATAAAAGTATTGGTGAATATCACAAGCATTTATTTACATTCTCTAACTTTTTTTTAAAAAAAATAAAATTTCTGAATTTGAAGAAATATGGATAAAATGTGAAAATCGGGTTGGACAAAACCATTTTTTTTTTAAAATTCTTCCCCATTCAATATTTTTTAGCACTCTGATCATTTTCACTATACTCTTATTTGTTCTTGTCTATGTGTGAACAGGAACCGTTTTTCTCCAGTACAGCCCGAACAGATCTGAATTTTCACATTATTGATTTTTAAAAACCTAGAAACCCTCAAAATACAACAGTAGGCAACCCGATCGTCAATTTGGTAAAAAATGGTCATAAATTGTTCTCCCTAGATCTTCAAGTGAAAAAAAGAAAGAAAACTCAAGTGATCGACATTTTGCGTTGCCTCCTTTTTCGGAATATTAGATTCGTTTAAAAAAGAGCTTCTCGCCATTCAACTAATAAAAATGCGAATCTGTGTCGCGTCAATTCCTTGCACACTATTCGTCATGGGATAAATCATCCCTTACAATTTGTCAGAACGACGGCGTGCACATAATTCGTCGCGATGAAAATTTGTCTTGGGAGCAATTCGTCGTGAGAACGATTCATCGCTGAGACAATACGCGGCAGGGCACAATTCGTTGTGGGCACAACTAGGTGATAGTTCGTCATGGGAGAAATTTTTACAACGGTGAATAATGCGCGACAAATTGAAACAGAACTGTTCCATCAAGATTTTAGTCAGCAATATCAAATGAATACCAAAGCGAACTAAAAGTGATTCAAGCTTCAATGGTGTAACCGTAATTAGTTCACCTGGAACCTAAACATGATTTCCATTATATTGCGGTTGCAGACAATTTTCACGATAATGTTTTAACGTTGAGCATACTTTTCTGAGAGTGAATAATCTGGAAAAAAAGAGAAGAGAAGGAAATTTAAAAGTATGCTCTGAAAGTTTTAAGTACATCTATTGGCATTTTATTCTTCTACATATCAGTCGAAAGCGTTTACTGTACGAAACTTTTAAAGGGTCTTTTCTCAAGTTCTTTGAGATCAATAAACAGTTGCCCAAACACTATTTGTTAAAGAGGCATCTAAAACTCGAAATATACAATAGAAGTAATATTGAATTTGGATTTTTATGTCTAATTTAAGTTTGAAAAACTAATATAATTATTGTTCAAAGGTTCAAATTAAACAACTTCTAAAGTACCATTGATGGTTCTAAATGATGAGAATATGACCGGCCGACAAAGTTGAAATTTTTTTTGAAGAAATGTCATCTAAAAACATAGTCTAAAAGTTTTAAATTGAATCTGTTTGCATTTTGTGCATCTATCAATCAATCAAGCATTTACAAAATTTTAAACGCGTTTTTATTAACAAAAAAAAAAAAAAAAAAAAAAACTGTAAAAACTGTGGTGTAATGCCTCTCCGAATTTAGTGTTGAAAAAGTTTAAAAATTGTGTGTTATTTCAAGTTTATACCAAATCGAGCTCTTGTGCACATTTGAAAGGGTGTAGTTGACTCTAACTTTCCAACAAGTGATAAAGTTTACACCAACATCATTCTAATCATGAATTATTTTCACCAGTTTGCCCAAATTTTTTAACTTTCGATATTTTTTGTTTACAAGAGGGTAGAAGCTCGATTTCGTCTCGCACTGTGTTGAACACTTCACAAAAAAGGAGTAAATTGTTATAAATTTTCTTTAAATAATTTTAATATTATCTTTCTTCCTTAATATTATATTTCCTTAATTTGTTAACTGTATTAAATAATTTAATATTATATTTCCATCCACTACGGCTTTGTTAAAGCTTGCTCGTATTCATATTAATATTCTCTCTGTTCCGTGTGTATGATTAAGTAATAAGCAAATTTCATTTCAAGAAATAATGTATGCACGCACTTTGAATTAAAAATTCTTAGTTGAATATTGTGGTGTGAAAATAACTTTATTGGCTCTTATGTGTATCATATCTTACTGTATCTATAAATTTTAATGTCACTGAATAACAAAAATGCCGGTGGTTACTTTGCAACTTGTACTGTAAAAGAACATTCTTGGTGTACTTAAACACCTACATAGATCAATAAGGGTTGTGTATTGCACTTCACTACACCATTTTTCCACATAGTAAGTTGCTTCCATTTTTTTGTGTGGAGAAACGCAAAAGGTTTTTATAGTGTAGAAAATATTTCTTTTTAAGTTGTGACTAAAGCTTAAACTAGATTAATCAAGTTTGATATTAAAGGGGTGATTCTTAATTTTGATTTTTGTGCGTAGTTTAAGATTGAAAAACAAGTCTAACGCTTTCGTAAATTTAATAAAATTAACTAAAAATTATGTATTCATTCTATTTCCAGGTTTGAGCTTACTTTTTAGATTAAGAAATTTTCCTTTTAGAAAGATTACTATGACTTGTTTTAAAAACCCTGTAACCGGAGAAGCTAACTTACCGTAAACGTATGTTGCTATAGAAAAAAAGAGGGTACTTTGGGATTATCCCGTCGACCTGTCTAACTTCGCGAAAATGAGCAAATCCTTTGGCGCCATCATAAAGAAAAGCGATTTCCAAAATAAACATTCTAAACACATTAAATAATAATAATAATAAAATAATAATGGCAAAAAAATGTAAGTGTAAAAATACGTAATAAGAAAGTGTAATAAGAAACAGTATATTTCAACACGCTAAAGACAGTATATTTCAACACGCTTGCGTAGTCAAGGATTACACTGTAAATAAGATAAAATTTGCGGTTATTGGCGCAGAAGTTACCTTTTGGCGATAATATCAGGTTTAGCGAAAATGGTTGACGAAATAATCCCAAAGTACGAAAATAGGGTACAGGTTAATCCCAAAGTACCAAAAAAAAAAGTTTATAAATGCTTATTTTCTAAAATGTAATTAAATTATTATCACATTAAATAATTAGGTATTCTTTACGGAAAACCAATAATAATAATAATAATAATATTAGGGGACTGGAAAGTAATGTTGTTTCGTTGCATTTGAAATTTGTTATCAAGATTTTATTTTTGATCAATAATGTATTCGCCCTCGTTAGCAACAACCTTTCAATGCTGGATCGAAAAAAATGAATTGGTTTTTAAGACTAACAAATATTTAATACGCCTAAACGACATTACTTTCCGATTCCCCTAATAATAATAATAATAATGATAAAAATGTTGCAACAACTGCATTTGTGAGAAAAGGGTTTATAATGTTTTATTTTGAGAGCAATAATAATATGGTCAGCATTATGCACCGGTCATCTTTACTTCACAAACAAGCTCGTACCAATTAATCTGAAGCTGGGATTGTCTACAAGCTACCGTTGGAGATAAGAACCCCTGTCAGATTAATGACAACTCCTTCCTTTAACCACTGTGTTATCCAGTTTTAACACGAATAATAAATATAGTAATATTTTAGATGGATTATTTTACTCTCATTTTTATTTTTTTCCAATCAAAGCACTGAAAATTGTCACTTCTTGGAGTATTTTAGTTTGAGATAACCATACATTAATGTGTCTGCTTTGTTTCCAAATAAAATACAGATTTATTTTTTAAATGTGAAACTATCGATTTTGAAAATTTTAAGTAAATTTGCATACATTTTACCAAGTATTCTTTTTGACATTAATTTAAGCATTAAATTACAATAGGTTTTTCAGTTGCAAAAGAAATGTTCGTACAGCTGAAATTAATGACATTAAAGTTATTTGTTTATTTAAATTAGTTTAACCAAACATGAAAGAAATGTATCAAACTTTTTAACATTAGTAAGAAATAGAAAATAGAAATGTATTTATGTTGTAAGGATTTCGCAATAAAAATTTTGAAGCAGTTTTCAGAAAAAAAAATTTTGAAACCACACATTTTCATCCAAAAGTAAGATAAAATATCTACATTAATAAAATTTAACTGCAAATAATTAAATAGTTTTTGGATATAAAATCTTTTAATTCTTTTAAATTAGCTGGAAATCAAAACTCATTTAAATTCTAACCAGCGGGTGACCGAGNAAGCAAAATCTAAGGTACAATGTGCCTTCCAAGTTAAGAGGTACATCTGATTTTGCCTCTGAAATCAGAGGTAACATTGTGCCTTTCATTTTTAAAGGTACGTTGTGCCCTTAAAATTCAGAGGTACAAATGATTCAAATGTGCCTCTGAAATCAGAGGTACAGTTTTTAGAGTGTAGCGCTTCAAAACCGGCGCCAATCGATTCCTCGTGGCCAAAAACCCCAGACCCCCAAGTTTACCGGAGTTTATTAATTCTGGGGCGATTTTCGACTTGGCAACCATTCCTCGTATTATAGTATAAGATAATGTAAAGCTTTTTTCTTATAACCATTTTTATTTTACTTCAACTGTCTCGTTGCTAATTGCTATTTTTTAAAAATTAAATTTGCTTTGCTTTTTTCAATTTTATATGCATCAGACGTCTTTTATTCAGTGTTTTAAACAATTTTTTTTGACTCAGCATATTTTCTTCCAGATATTATAAAATTAAAACTTTATAACGGGAAAAAATTATAAAAGTAGTTTGTTTACTATCTTGATATTTTATATTTTAATCTAATTTAAAGTAAATTTTAGTGAAAGAGTTGCAGACATTTCAATTTATATGACAATTTAAGAAAATTATGAATATAATTTGCATGTGATGTAGTCGAGTCTTATGTTGGCTCCAAACTTTTGACCGCTCTCCTGAGTAGGCAACTAAGACAATATTATCAAAATGATGCTACTTCCTTCTTTTTTGGAGTCAGAAATCCAATTTAGTTCAATCCATTTTACAGAACCACTGAAAGGATGAAAGGCTGAGTCAACCATGCCCGCCCGATGACAGAACCCTGAACCTGTGGCACAGGAGCGCTACCACTCAGGTTGTCAACAGATATATGGTGCTACATTGAACCCGTTTTTATGAGAGACGTAAGATTAATCTAAGAGTTTCTGTATTTGGTGTAAAACATGATTATGTTCTGTAAACATTACGCTGAAAATGACTGGGTGGCACAGTTGGTTTGTCGTCGGCCTTCTGAGCTCAAGTCTGCGGGTTCGATCCCCGGCCCAGACACCGGATTTTCGGGATGCAGAAAATTCTCAGCGGCCATGTCGTATGATGATGCGGCATGTAAAAGATCACTGGAGTGCCTCATTGGCTCTTGGCATTTCCGGCAAAATCAAATTCCTTGTGCACTTTAGCATCCAAATAGAGTCTCGGTGCTGCCATCTAGTGTGGCAGAAACTAGACGTCCAAATTAACATGACCAATGGTATCTCACCCACTGTGGTGGTCCTGAAAGAGTGGATACCAGCTCTGGAGAACGCACTAGGTCTGCTCATCGGCAAGACCGATTGTGCAGCTCATTGGAATAAAAGCATTACGCTAAATAGCGTTAATTCTCCATGATATGCTAAACACAAAATTTTTAAATCATTTTCATAAATGACTGTCCCAACTTTGTTTTGGGGAAAAATATTGACTTTTAAAAACAAATAAGCAATGATGAATGTGAATCAATTATGGTGGTTGGTGAGCGAAGCGAGCAGGTAGCTGGGCCTCCTATCAAAATAAAAAAAGCACAATTCCGTTTTGGAGAGCCGTAATAAAGTCAGCAAATAATTATTAATTTGTTCTGCCAAACTATTATTAAACATGACGCTTAATTCGTTGTGGTAATTGTTACTTAATTTTTAAATTCTGGTACTGCTTTAAAAGGATTTTCTCAGATCCTAGAAACGGAACAGACTGATGAAAATACACATTCCCTGCTTTTTTCTTTTCAAATTCGTTTTTTCCTCATTGATTTAGTTAAATCATTCATATTTTTCCTTCCCTTTTATAAACTTATTTAGAAATTTAATAAAAAATAATAAATTAATGAAAAAATAATAGCTTTTAATAAAAGATAGGTTCTTATTCAGTGACAGTACGTATTTGTGAACAATAACATGGATTTTAAGGGTAAAACTTAATTCGGTTTATTTAATTAATGAAATTAATGATGATATAACAGCCTATTTTACAATTTTTTTCTTATTGAATCTGTTTCATAAATTTTTGTTTTATATATTATGTCAACTGAGATTCGCTTCCTGAATCCTACAAATAAACTAGTGGCGGAAAGATACCATGCATCTAATAGTAAATATAAAGATAAAGCTAAAATTAATGTTATATCTGTACTTATCGTATTAATAATTTCTAGGACATAATATAAAAAAAAATTATGGTAATTAAACTTTTTTATTTTATTTAGATAAAATTTTTTGAAGCTCCATTCTGTTACAAATGTTAGAATTACTCCCTGATTGGCTAAAACTAAAGTCATTAGTTAATTTTTTGAAAAAAATAAGTAAGTTCTAAGGAGGTAAAATTATACTTTTCATTAATATTTCGTAATCAGATTGATTTAATTACAGATTTATGTGCTCGCTAATGATAGCAAACGGAATATCATTTATAAACATCTTGCGAGACAATCTAATCGTCTATGAGCACAGATTTTATAGAAAAATTTCGCACACTACTTCTAATTGGAATTTGTAAGTGATTAAAAGAAAGACTTATTTTAATTTTCTTAGCATATTTCCTGCGGCAGTAAAAAATGCCAATTTAATGAAATTCTTCTTCTTCATATAGTTGAGCTAAAATTTTAAATTTATAATCTTTAAATCTTTTGTTACATTTCAATAGTCTTTTTTATATCGAAGAAGTGCTTAAAGTTTTAATAAGATTTTTATTTCAAAATGAAACAAATACATTTTAAAATTCATGCAATCGCATAAATTGAAGTTTGTTTACTGAAGGCTCTTTCGTATCCTATCTTTTAACATCCTATTTTTAAAGCTGTTCTGAGTTTATAATAGTCATTCGTAACTGTTAGGGTATATTGTTCCGATCTTTAGTGTTTCGACACTGATTATGAAAATGGTGCAAAATATCAATCGCACAGTTTTGGGAGAATAAAAATTTTTACAATCACATTTTTAAAATTTTAAAAATTATTTTGCCATTGCAATCTTTAGTAATATAAAATTATATTAAAAAGGTCATTAATTATTTTTTTCAAAGCCTATCTATTGTCATCTCTTTCGTAATAGCGCTAAGCGTTTTAGTGAATAGTTGCCAATTTGATAACTGCTGTGAGTTTGTAATAGTCATGACTGCTAAGTTAAGTTTTGTGAACGTTTTAACCAGCTACGTTAATAATAAAAAGACGTTTTTTATGTTAATAATAAAAAGATGTAGAAGATCAACATAAAGAAAAATTAGTTCTGTGAAAATTAAAAGTGTCTTTGATCTCATTTTCAATTGGAAAAGTTACTTCCACTGCATTGTTTGGACTCATAAAAATATGCAAAAATTGCAAATTATTCACCAATTTAAATAATTTTCATGTAAGTGAGGAAAATCTAGCCTAATTGACGAGTTTCTCTTATTATAATAATTTTTATTATTAGTTTTTTTAAATAATAAAGTTATTCGTCAGTCCAGATAATCTTCTGAGCAAGAGAATATCTGTAGAACTACAGATTGAAATGAAAATTTTGCTTCAAGCTTAGAGCACTCAAATTTTGGCCTCTTAATTTTCTTTTATTATTATTTTATCTTAATTATATTTATAAAAGCTTCACGAAATACCTTTATTAATTTTAAAAAATAGAAAAACCTTTCAAATTCGAAAATTTTATGAAAAAAATAATAATGTTTCATGTATTTAAATATATAGTATATATAGTTTAAAATTAAAAATTTGAGATGGGTTTTAACATAAACTTTTACCTCTTTTATTTGTCTTGGCTAAAGTGGTTTAAAGAACACTGTTAAAGTAAAAATACCCTAAAAAGTGGAAAAATTAGTGGAAAAAAACTAGCCTAACTGGCGATTTAAATAAAAATCGATAAATCACTAATTCCTTAAAATATTTTTTTTATTTTAAAATTTAGTCTATACTATTCACCAAGATAGTACATATAGTTTAAGCTTAAAACTTTGCTATACATTTAATGCATTCAAGTTGAGACCTTTTTTTTATTTCTTGGCGAATGCGTTTTCGAACATTCTTAAGATAAAAATTTAACTACATAAAACTGCACTTTCATTTCATAGCATACCCACAAACTATCTCGGAAATGAAGTGCAAAACAGTATAAACTAATTTAAAATTCTATTGGTTGGAAATGGAGCATGGGTTTCTTCTTTCTTTTAAACAAGATGTTTTCTTAGCTAAACGCACCTTAGGGTTTAGACTTCGGATTTAATTGCACCCCTAAATCAGTAATTAATTAAATCTAAACTCAACCGTAACTGGGAAATGATGGATAACTTGTTTGCATAAAAGATAAATGAAGTTAAATACTTCCAAGAGAATGAATCTGGAAAATGCAGGAAGTGTGTGAACCTGGTAAATTTTTAACTGCCTACAGCAATTAAGGCGGCGTACAGACTCATACGACTATAAATCTTTTTTTTAAAAACTTAAAACTGAAAAAATGTAATTAATTGGAGTTAAGATAATTATTATTATATTCATTTCTGTAAAAGAATGAACTTTTAATTATTATTCAAAGTTTTTATTTCGTATTTTAATTATTTTATCTCAAGTAAATGCGCGTATAACGTAATTACACATTATCTCGTTTGTTCTAAAATAAATAAATTTTTGTGTCTTTTTACAGCATATAGAGATAATCGTTTTCTAAGACCGTTTCATAATCTAAAATCTTTTTACGTTGTAGTAGTCACAATTGTGGTACAAAGGATTGTGTTACAATTATGAAAGTTGGTGGTTTAGATCAGCAGCGGCGGGTCCCTTAGTAATATTATGCAAGTTTAATTAGTAAGTATTTATAGTAATTATAACGCTTAAAGGTTTTTCGAAACAGTGGAAATCATATTTCAAATTATGAAAAGCTATTTTAGATGGAATAAAGGAAAATAGAATAAATTAAATAGCATTAATGGAAGTATATATAATAGAATAAAGTGATTAACAACTTTCATATAAAACAGTGAGCTTACATAAATCACTAATCTTTGAGCCAATTTGAGTTTTATATATATCTGTGAAGTATGAGCAGCATTATCTCATTATAGTGATTGTTTTTGTCTTATATTATGGTCAAAATTTTCAACTAGCAAAAAAAGAAGAAGAATAAAATGAAAAAAAAAATCTCAGAAATAAAAAGCTACATATATTACTTCTTAAATCTTTAAAATTAAGAGTCAGAGGTAAAACCGGAATATATTTATCAATTAAAATTAAAATATCGTTGAAATATAAGGAGCATTTATTTCGTTATAGTGATTGTTTTCGTCCTATATTGCGGCTAAAATTAACAGTTAAAATAAACTGTTCGAAAAAAAGAATCATAAAATTAAAAAAATCTCAGAATTAAAAAGCTACACCGATTATTTCTTAAATTTTTAAAATTAGGATTACGAAGAAAAACCGCAATATATTTATAAATTAAAACTAAATTTTGCGCAACCTGTTATTTATTTATTTATTGTTTCAGCTTTTCTTTAGTGGGAAACATAAATACAAAATTAAAGTAGCTTTCGGTTTATTTTCGGTTTCAAATCCTTTCGGTTTATTTTCTTAGTTGAAATTCAAAGTTAAACTAAAAGATACTTAACTAACATCAATTGCGTGTAAATTTGAACTGATATCCGAAAAATTGAGCTTATCCAGAAGAGAGAAATGCAATTCTATAATCCATGAAGAGGACAAAAACAAGAAATCCGATTCCTTAGTAGTCCGAACATAGTGACAGCATTTGAATTTTCCCCTTACTGCACAGTCTGGCCCAAACGTTGTGACATTTCTCTTCTTTTTCCTCCACTGTGCAGTTCGTTACGTCAAACTACTAAATTGATCCGTGCGGAGGCCTTCTCTCTTCTAGGAGGTGTCTGTCGAATGCCGTCTTTGACTGGGTCATTACCATTTGCGCTCCCGTACTCTGCATGCCAGTGATTAGCATATTAATAAGATGGATAGCAAACATAAAATTTTGCACGACTTACAAATAAATCTATGCATTAAAATGCAATTGGAATAGGAAAAAGTGGAATTTCGATTTGTCAATTTTGAATGTTGGTAAATTTAATTAAAACTAGAAGATATTTATTGATGATCTCAAGGTTTACTGCACCTAGTTTCTTATTTTTGCTTCCCACTTTTCTGCGCCAGCAGGAAGGACGTATCTGAAATGAAATTATTTACGTTAATGGAAAACTGTATGAAAGTTATGATTAATTTTGAATACTTAGGAGCACAAAGTAAAATGGAAATATTTTCTTTATTTATCTGAAATTCTAAATATAATCCACAAGAGTTTAGATTATTTCTTTCACTTTGTAGTAGATGGACAAATATGATTTAAGTATGAACAAACTTCAAATTTATAATTGAGACAGGTTGAACTGAAATAATAATAAGTAATAAAAGCAATTACATTTAATATGCCATTTTTTCTTCTGGAATAAAGAATTTAGTTTTTTTATTTGTCAACATATTTTAATAAATAAAAGAAAATAAAGAATGATTAATATAGGAATAATTTTCAAAATATACGATATGAAACAGCATATTAAAATAAAAAAAATATTTATTACAATTTTACAGGATTTTTATTTTAAAAATTCAAAACATTATTTAATTATATAAAAAAAATAAGTAAGCAAAAATATTTTAAATAAAAATCAATGAAATAAATCTTTATTAAAATAAAAGTTTAAACAAAGTTAAAGTTAAAAAAACATTTAATTTAACAAAAATTTAAATTTTAACGACGCTTTTCTTCATACATTGCAAAAAAGATTTGAGTGTTTTAACACAAAAACTGGGGGCAACTATTTTTCACAAAAATAGTATTCCACTACATCAGCAATGTTCCATTACACTACTTGACGTAAAGTAGTCGCCACCATTTTTTGAAATCAGTAGCACTCAAATTTATAATTATAGTAAAACAAGATACACTTAAGAATAAGAGAATGTAGTATTATGCAACATAAAAAAGAACCATTAATTTAGAATGAGTTAAACACCAATTGTGAAAATAAAATTAGTTTGTAAATCAAATATACGAGTTGCAAAGAGATAATATAAAGACGAACTCGAACAAGGTTTAACAGAACAAAAGCTAATAGAAATTACAGATGTTAAAATCACTTAATAAAGTTCACAGAAATTTAAAAAAAATAAAATATAAATGTCCTTGTGTTGCACAATTATAATACCCATTTTAATGACAANCGTGAAAATGACAGGGTGAGATTTCGCCCGCTATTTCTCGCACCCGTGATATTGACGGGCTGGAGTGTTTAGTAGTAACTCGCCATTAAGAATAAAACTAATTCATTTCTTTTGCTCTGAAAACATTTTATTTCTCATTTTACACACCTGATGGCAGTACCAGGATATTTTTAAGGTAGTTGTAGATAGTTAGTTTATTTTAAACTAGTTGCAGCACTAATCAAATACGTAATACAAATACAAAAGCCAAAGAAATAGGCACTTTTAAAACCGTTTTCTCGAAAATTAACCGATTGTTAAGGGGTTAAATATGAATAAGTTTTCAATTTATAATTGAGGCAGGTTGAACTGAAATAAAAATAAGTAATATAAGTAATTACATTTAATATGCTATTTTTTCTTCTGGAATAAAGAATTTAGTTTTTTATTTGTCAACATATTTTAATAAATAAAAAATAATAATGAATGATTAATATATCAACAATTTTTAAAACACATGATATGAAACAGCATATTGAAATTAGAAAAAAATGTATTAATTATAATTTTACAAGATTTTTATTTTAAAAATTCAAAACATAATTTAATTATATAAAAAAATAAGTAAGCAAAAATATTTTAAATAAAAACAGATGAAATAAAGCTTTATTAAAATAAAAGTTTAAACGAAGTTAAAGTTTAAAAAAAAACATTTAATTTAACAAACATTTAAATTTTAACAGCTCTTTTCTTTATACATTGTAAAAATGTTTTGAGTGTTTTAACACCAAAAATGGGGGCAATTATTTTTCACAAAAATGGTATTCCACAACATCAACGATGTTCTATTATACTACTTGACGTAAAGTAGTCTCCCCCATTTTTCGAAATTAGTATCTCTGAAATTTTTAATTATAGTAAAATAAGATGCACATAAGAATCAGTGAATGTATTTTTATGCAAAATAAAAAAGAACCGTTAATTTAGAATGAGTTAAACACCAATTTTAAAAATAAAATTAGTTTGTAAATCAAATTATACAAGTTGCAAAGAGATAATATAAAGACGAACTCGAACAAGGTTTAACAGAACAAAAGTTGATAAAAATTACAGATGTTAAAATAACTTGATAAAGTTCACAGAAACTTAAAAAATTAAATATAAATGTTCCTGTGTTGCACAATTATAATACCTATTTTAGAGACAAACAACGAATTATTCAAATGAAATCGCTAACAACATTTAAGTCTCGCCAACTTATTATCGTTTGCAAACGATATCTTCTGACGATAAAAAACAAAGCATTGATGTTTTTGGAAGGGAAAATAATTTTCGATTTGTGTAATTGAGTGAGAATTGGATGCAAGCTAATCATGAGTATTTAGATTCAAATTGCACCATTTAAATCGTATAAGACTGCTCGATTTGGTTCTAACTCGGAGTAAAGTGTTGCTTTATACAATTTGCTGAGAAGTTCAATATCATAATTCGGAGAGTTACTACGCAGTTTTTACAGTTTAGATAGAGCAAAGTTTTTTGTAATGCTAATTACCATAAATAACTTGACAAATTTAAAAATAACATAGAAAATCTAATCTGTGATATGCTAGGTTAATGTTATTTTTTAAAAAAAAATTTTTAAATTCAGAACGCATTTCAAGTTTACAAAATAAAACATGCAAATGTTAGAATAAAAAATGGAAGCAAAAAAATTTCGTGAAACATCTTCTAACTAATTTAAATAAAGTTTTGAACAATATTCAGTCACAAAAGAAAACATTTCTTACAAAATATTCAAATTTTTATCCTTTGTTTCTTTTACACAAAAAATAGTCGCCAAGAGACTATCTTAGTTTTACTTTAAAATTCTTTATGGTATAAAGTCTTCACACAAATGAAAGGCTTTGAAGTTTTTGGAAAATGTGCCAAATCAACTTAAGATAATCCGATTTAGACTTCAGACTTCTTCCTGAATTTGAATAAAACATTTCTCTCAAAGAAAATGTCAACGTTTGTATTGATACCTTTAGAAAATGCTTATTTAAATAATTCTTTTTAAATGGTGTCTAATTGAAATGGACACCCAAAATTGTTTATAATATATTTTAAATTCAGTACGTGATAAATTTACGTTTTTTCTTATACTTATTACTATTTCGAATTATTAGATTATTATAATTTTGCTTAAAAATCTGAAGAATTTCCCTTTTTTAGAATGTTTTAAAATTGGTTGAGAATCTGAACTTCAATATATCAACAAACTTCAATTTATAGAATTAGAATCATGTTTTTTAAATCAAATATTACCGGTTTAAAAGAGCTTTGTTTTGAATTTGACTTTTTTTCATAGTTTTAAATTACTTAAAATGAAAAACATAACTTTAATTACTTATAGATTATATTTGCGTGTAATATTTAGAAGTCTTTTTTTTTCTTGTCATATTGCAAACTGATTATTCATCTATTTTACATTTTATCTTCTTGATTAAAAAATGATTTGTAACATTTATCGTATCAATGATTACATTTTTTTTGAATAAATAAACGATAAGAAACAATATTTCATATTTCACTTATGATAATTTCGTTAATTTTTAAAATTAATTATAAAAATACCAGTTCCTACTTTTATTATTAGACGCAAAAAAAAAGAGAAAAAAATCAATAACTAAGCATAAACGTTTTTCATTTAATTATTACTCAAAATTCACGACTATCTTTTTGTCTTTTGATGTATCGCTTTACACTTAATTCTTCGTTATCAAATTTTTGACGAAAAAAAAGAACTATTTAAGTTCACTGTGGTATAATTTTTAATAAACCGAAGACTTTTTATTTATGCAACGTAAAGAAACACTATACCTACTAAAAGGGGGGGGGGCGATTTTAAGGAAACTAAGTATTCAATGTTTTATAAAAAGAAACGTTTTTTAAAAGGAACTAAGCTTAATCAAGTAAACAATGGTTTTTTGTTGTAATTTTCCGCTTTTTTGTAAATAGTATAAGCTTCAGAAGATGATTGATCGTATTTCTAATGGCAGTCAAAGCAAAAAATTTTTATGTATCGAAGTAAAGTAAAAAATAAATAAACAAGTAAACTAAATTAAACACTGTACTCATGTATGTCACATTTTTTAAAATGATCTTTTATGTAAGAACAGTTTTAGAACGATTATTATTTGCAACGATTATTAGGAGGCAATTTTTTAATTTTCGTTTTCAATGTGATTAATTTTTAAGCTCCAAATCTTAAAAAAAAATGCGTTTAAAGTGAAATGTTGTAAAAATATTGCAAAAAAATGGTAAGAAAAATAATATTAAAATATTAACAGTTTCTAGGACGCTTTTCGAAGCTTATTTTTTAACAAAGAAAAACCAAGAAAAAAGAAAAAAAAAAGGAAAAGAAAAGCTCCTAAGTGGCTTAACCTTGTAGCGAGAATTTAATTTGTAACTATATTTCCACTACTGAACTTGCCAAGTTGGCGTTACATTACAACACAGACGAAAATTATTAAATATTTTCCTTACATTTTCATAAATCAAAAAAAAAAAAAATGGACAAACAATATTGGATGGTCTTTAAGTATTATGGTTACTTATTCGTATTTATTTTCAACAAACTCTGTTTTTTTTTTCATGTTGACATTTTCACCATTTAAAAAAAAAAAATGCTTAAGATGGTGAAAACTTAATCGAACGAGCATAAATAATTGCTAATTCAAGTTTAATAGAAAATATATATGTATAAAAAATAGCATATTTTTCATTTAAAAAAGTTGTCTCGTATGACAAAAGATTCTTCAGAAAACAGAATATATTTAAATAGTGATGCACTTTATTTAAATTATTGATTAGATTGATTGCGAAAATATATACTGTGTATGCCAAAAGTCTAAGTTAAACACGTTAAATTTTGAAAAAAATCCAAAAATGCAAAGTGTTTTGAATAAATGCTGTATATTTGACAGAATTTATATAAATTGATAATTTTCTGAAATACTTTATTTGTGCATTGTATAATGTAATGGCATAATTTTCAATGCATTTCTTACGTTTGCTTTAAACTGAAAACTACAATCTAATATAAAATGTTCTTATGAGCTGTTTTCAGACAATTAAAGGATATTTAAGAACATATATTAAGATTCGAGACAACATTCTCTGTCTCGAAAGAGTTTGAAATTGGAGGAAAACTAATGATATTCGAGAACTGTTCTCAAAGATGTCTGGTTTGAATTGAGGACTTGACAAGCAACAGATAAAATTGTTTATAAGTTTTCCTAGACAGTGCTGCCATCTGTTAACGAACATTTATTCTAATTTTGCAAGAAAACTGTCTTGCTTTTTTTTGAGAAAAACAGAAATACCAAACATTTATACCTCTCTTACTTTTCTTATATTAATTTTTTAACCTCCCGTCATTTATGAAACACTTTAAAGTAAACAAAAAAGAATTGCTTCCTTAAAATAATATATTTACTAGATTGCGACGCAAGACATTTTTCGAACATAAAGTGTATTTCCTAATTACTGCCAGTACAAGATATTTTTAGTATTCTTTGTAAATGATTATGTACATTCGTTACAACAATTTAAAATTTCAGTGAAAAAAGATGACGTTATTAGTTTCTAAGAATTTATTTTTGAGACCAATTTTAGAGAAAGTTGAGATTAAAAATAATAAAATAAGATTGACTAGAGAATTAAAGGGAAAAGAGTTTTTAATAATTTCCTTTCAATCTTGAGCTATCAAATTGCTTCTGATAATTTTAGTTACATTCATGGGTTTCGAGAATTATTAATGATATTCATACTTTCAATAATATTCAATTTGATTTTCTGAAAATTCTTCCTCTTAAATATATTGTATATGAATGCGCGATAAAGATAAAATAAGAAAAATATATATTTTTTAATATACCAGGCACATAATTTACTTTCCTCAAAGGAATTAATAAAGACAGATTAAGAAATGATCTTTGTCTCGGAATAGTTTTCTTAGTATCAATTTCACCCCAAATACGTTGGCAGGAACATGTACCCAGAAAATTTATTAGAAGATACAAGGTAACTCAAGTTACCAGGAATTCTCCTATTAGTTTGGTTTAGTCTCCTATTAGTATTTCGCCGAAAACTTAAAGGGTTTTCTAACGTAGAATCATTAATATATAACAGATCTGTCAAAGCAAATTCGAAGCAAAGGATCACTTAACAGTTTGTTGTTTTAATGATATAAGAGTTATTGTTATTAATTATTTTAAAAGATGATTTGAAAAACAAATAATTAACCTAGAGATGAGAATGAGTGGAGATAATTTAGTTTCTGTCGGTTTAAAGCAAATTGCGAGACACAATGGTTCCATTTTAAAAGCATTTAAGTATATCGCTATGGTTTTTTCAAAATTTCTTTTTTAAACGATGATTTGATTTGGTTGTGGAAGAATAGGAACTAAACTAAATAATATTGATAAATGTAAAGTGCTAAAAAAGAAACCCCACCCTGAATAACTTTTGTTCTAATCATCGGATTTTCATTTACTAGGATTCAATCTTAATGTATGATGATGCATTCGGGCAATCTTAATGCATTCGGGCAACTACGACGTGCAGTATTTGTGATGCCCTAACTGACTTTGGGCAGGAGAAAAACTAACATTTCCCAAACCCGCTAATATGCTAATTAACCTCAAATATGCTAATTAACTCCTTGCCAGTGTCTCCCGAATCCAGCTCGGGGAACTACTACATGCAGTATTTGTGATGCCCTAACTGACTACGGGCAGGAGAAAAACTAACATTTCTATTTTGTAAAGCCCGAGCTGCATTCGTTTCTACTTTAGAATACTTAATTCACTATTTTTCTAATAGATGGCATTAGTGGTTCTAGTTTTTCACCGATTACGACTTCAGTCGAGGGAGGGAAAATGTGGGTCGAGGGAGGGAAAAGATTTGCAAAATTTATGAATGGAAAATCATATTGTTGTGTTTTTATATTATATTATACTACTTATATTATATTCAGCTTCAAAAACTTGTTTAATGTGCTCTAATTGAATAAGATATGTGTGTAATCCATTACTTTTTATGTGTATGTAAAAATTATAAATACGGTAGTTATTGCATTTAAAATTTTATTTTTGTAATAAAAAACCATTTTGCAACTTTTATAATAGTATAAAGAATGAAATTAAACAGTCAAAAAAATTCTCCATTTTAGGTCTTTTTTTCTGAAATCTATATCACTGTTAAGGCGTTAATTAGTGCAGGTGATATTTAAAGTAGCGAAATCACACATAAAAATGTACTTTCTCTGAACAAATACCTTCTTTTTCGGCAGATTTGGATTTCTGAGGTTTGGAGGGTAGCCCATTGCTTGATAGATTGATCAAGAGAGAGGTAGAAGGTTTGGAACCAATATGCCACACGAATAACCAAATTTTTCAATGCGTAAAACTTTGAAATTTTGATTTTTTTCAGAAATTATTATACCAATTTTGTTCTAATTATGTATTTTGACCGATAAAATTACATTCTTTAAGATGATTCAAAAATTTTTACATCTTAAAATGCAGTATTTTTTGGCCAATATTAAATAAAATAATAAAAAAACAATAAATATTTACTAAACGTTATTTTGCGCATTAAATTATCATTATATAAACGAATTTTATAATAGTGTCCAAAAATTTTCGATTCACTTAAAAATTTCTGGAGATATGGTGAAATATGCAAGAAGTAAGGGTCCAAACTAAGGACAAACTTTTTGAACAGACTATTATAACCCTATTTCCCATACTGTGGCCACCCCTTACATTTTCAGGGTCAGAAATCCAAATACATCGAAAAAGGGTCTTTTTATTTGAGAAAGTACGTTTGTCTGATTTCGTAACTTAAACTATTACCTACACTAATTAATTAGCATTTATAAATTAATCCCTTCGAGCCATCTAGATAGAGTACGTGGAGGTCCGGTTATTACATCAAAATTTATTCAGGAAGATTAGTTTTTTTCCCGCGCACAGTACTTAGCTTGGAGACGAACAGTTTTTTGTCGGCTTTGTGCAATTCGGAAAAGCAATAGTTCAACTCTTAAAGCGAATATATACTTTTGGAGGTTTTTTACTGTCAGAGGATTCTTGGTAAAATCATCATTAGAAGAATGATTTATTGATGACTTTACTATTTTGCCGTAGAGAACTTTTCCTATTTGTTTTGGAACGACTACGATGCGTCTTTGAAAAATGACCGTTTTGAATCAGTTTTGTGAAAAGTTTCTAAAAAAAGCATAAAATTTTTTTGGAGTGGATTTCATTGGAGCAGATTTCACAAACATTTCTGCAACAGTTCGGAGTTATTGGAGCAGCAATAACTCGGAGCTGCAATCATTTGAAGCAGCAATCATTTTGGAGTAGCTGTCATTATTGGAGTACATTCATTTTGTTATAAACTTGATACAAATGATTTGTTGTATCATAGCAGTGTAGGCACAAATTGAGTCTAAGTTTATTTTTGTCTTACAGGGAAGCATACAATCTATGTTTTAGTTATGCATATCGAGAGTGCAATTTTGTATTGAAGTGCAATTTTGGATTAAATTTAATCTTAGGTAATTTGATTGAAATTTGCGTATTTTGCCAATAGCAGATTCATTGTATATGGCTCGCTTATTTCGATAATATATGAATTATTTTTTGTATAAAATATCTATTCAAAATTAGCAAAACTTTCATTCTTATTGACGAAACCGATTGTTGGCAAAAACTCCGAGAAAACATTTCGTCAAATTAAAGAAATACTGTCTTTACTTGTTTCGGGGTACGACTTTAGCGAAAAACATCAAGCTTTACGTATCATATTAATGAAAACAATTTAATGGGAAATAATATGTGAACGTGAATGAGTACCACGTTCTCGAATCTTTAGTTATAGAACCCGAGAAGCCTGCTTAGAAAACCAGCACGCTCCTTCAGATAGTGTAAATGGTTTTAAAACTAGATCAAATTTGTTAGAAATTTCCTAAAATGAACTTATAAAAACGCGAGTAAAGAAGCAGTTTCGTCAAATATTTGAGAGTTCACTAATGTTGCACGATATTTCTCGACGGTATGAAATATCTAAAATTAACGAAATGCAGCTCAATAATTTCTCAATCGTGAAAAAAGAGAGTTATGTTTTAGAGAAAACCAAAAAAAAAAAAAAAAAAATTAANAAAAAAAAAAAAAAAAAAAAAAAAAAAAGAAAAAAATTGTTTTACAAATGATAAACCATAAAAGTTTCTGAGAATAAAAGGTTTAAAAGAAAAATAAATTTAAAATATTTTTTTCATTATGTTGTTGACGTATGCCTGTTTAGCCAGAGGGGGTGCGATTGTTCTTGTTTTCCAGTGACGCCATCTACGGCCAAGAATTCATGATAATTTTTATTAATCATGGTAGATTGATGCTTTATTTATGCAGGGTTATTCATAATTCCCTCCGGGGTTTCGAAGCGTTATAGTAAAAAAAACGAAGATGAATATGGCAAAAAAGAACATCCGAAATTCCGAAAGTATTCAAGTTTTAATTTAACCAGTTGCCGGTAGATGACAGTAACATGCACTACTGAAGCCAGTTGTAGTAAAGAAAAATGGCGTTTACAGGTGGAGGCAATTATGAATAACCCTGTATATACCGGGTATCGAACCAAGGACCACAGGATTACGCTTCAAACCATACCACGAACCATGGTCATATGACTGTTTAACGCAATTCAAGCTTTTTAAGTCCGCGATTTTGCATACGGTTAAAACGCAATTGCAGAGTGTGACTGTATTATGTCCTATTGTGCGGTTCCTAATTTATATGTAATTTTGTAGTATGGTAGTATGATTATATATGATTTATATACATGTTCACAGTCATTTATTTAATTCTTCATAATAAATTTTAGCTTTGATATTTATGGAGAATGTTCCAATAAGATTTCTTACAAAATTAAATGTTTAGCACAAGCTGTAAAACAAGAAAAACCCGCTAAACTAAATTAAAATCAATTCAATAAGCAACTGGTGCTTAAAGAGATAGAATAAGATTAAGTGCGTTTTCAAAACTGGGCTCGTATTTACTCAAGTTAATAAACACATTGTTCTTGTTTGACTTGAAGATCTCATTTCGAAAAAGATTAACACCAAATTGATTTTAAAGCATTTATAATTTTCAGATAATACTTCTAAAAGCAATCGTAAAATTGTATCACTTTAATATGTAATATTTAAAAAAAAATTTTTTTTACTAATTATTACGCATTTTAAAAACTAATCGGTTGTAAATTTAACAAAAAGTCTTTTTTTTCACTTGTTTTTTTTTAATATGTAATAGAATTTATAATATTTATTGCCTATTTTTTAAGGACAGAGTTTCAGCTCTGAGGTCGAATGCCTTTGTTTCTAAAATGCAAATTTAAAAATACAGTCAGTAACTTATGGAGAATGCACAACTAGATTACATATAAAAGGTTTTTCAATACAAGATTCTGAAAAAACAAAACACAATTTCTTTCTTATTCAATTGTTGATCCTTAATTTGAAATCCTTATTTTGAAATTTATTAATAAAACTTAGTGCAGCTGCTTATGTGTGTTGCTAGAACAGTGCTACGGCAGTTAAAAAATAAAATTTATTTTCTTGGCATAATGTATTTGTTTGGTATGGAATTCAATTAACAAGATATTTCTTGATGGGTAAGATTTGCTTTTTAGGGAGGAAACAATTGATTTCATAAATAAAGCAAACTTCTACCGTTTTAATAGCAAAAAAATAATAAAAAAAATGAATAAAATAAAAGTAACTGAGGATGTTGTTTCGATAACAAGATTTGTTATTAGATCAGGTATATATATATACCAAGATGTTATGGATTGCATGTAAGATGCAATCCGTAACATATTGTTTTCACAATATATTACATGATAAGGTAAGATATTCGCAGATATGATATTTTCAAGAGTTACGAATATTTATTCTTTCGAGACGTTTGCATGTTAGCCGGTTTTTAAATATTTTTATCACTTTTAGTTTGTTTAAAGGTCGAAGGTTCTAGGAACAGCAAAGGTATAAAAATAAAATTGTTTTGTTTCGAGTTCATTCAGTGAGCACTGAAAGAAAGCACTGACCGTTGACAATATCTGATGAAACAGGAAGTCTGTAGGAAATTGTACCAGTAAAAGGAAATCAAATTCATAACTTCATTTGTCAGGAAAAAGTTATTTTTCCGATCTCAGTTTTTCTCGTATTTTTATGTATACGTAATAAATGTATAATATGTATACGTAATAAATTATTTCTCGTATGTCGTAATAAATAAATGAAATATATTATAGCTAAAGATAAATTTCTTTTTACGTAATTTTTCTTGATGTTTTGCTTTGTGTTAATATGTGTATTAATTTGGACGGGAATTTACTCTCATAATGATGATAAACAGAGTTATTGTGTGGCCCGTAAAACTCTTCAGTTTCTAAAATTATTAGACAGGTTTCGACTTATCAAATTAAAGGTGCCTAAGGTTTGGTAGCAAAATTTCAAACATCAATGATTTTAGAAATATTCTTAATATTTTTGTTATGTTTAGAAGTGAAAGAAACATGCAAGAGGATCCGTGATACCCCTTAATATATGTTATAAAAAAGTAAAGTAAAAGGACAATTAAAAAAACATACAAATAGAAGTAGCAGGCCAATAATTAGGCGGAGAAATAAAACTAATATATTAAAATCAAATGAATCATTATTGTAAACCGAGATCAAAACTTTCCAAACACGATTGACAAACCACACCGCTAGAAGACACACCTTCAAGTTTAAAGCAGTAATCAAACTTAGCTTGCTTTAATCTCGTTTTTTTTGTTAGTGACTTTTTCTACTTTAATAAAGCTTTCAAATTTTTACTCTCAAAAATACCTTTAAGACCTTTAAAAAGTTTGCATTATTTGTTTAAAAAAAGTTTTCTAAATCTATATATTAATGCAGTTTTTCGTGGCTCTTTTGCAGAGGAAAAAAAATATCCACATTTTAAGTGCCTTACAATTCAAGCAAGTGCCTTACGCAAAGCTATAATTTAAAACTGTATATGCCCTCTTGCTGTAAAGAATTATCTGGGACTTTAGAACAAACAAATAACTAAAATATTTTTATTAAACTTTTAAAAAATCGCCAATTTGGCTACATTTTTTTGCTTAGATATAAACTATTAAAATCAATGCCTTATTTCCATTTTTTTTGTTTCTAAATATTAAAAAGTAGACCACAAACGCTTTTCAAAACAGTGGCTTTTTTTCATCTTGACGTTTTGCGCCGTTTTCAGAATAAACATAGGGGGTGCTGACTACGGATAGGCTAAACTTGACCTAACAGTAACGAGTAACTGTTGCAAACTCACATCATGAAAGTAGCATATTATTCATAAAGAAGCATAATTTCATACGACTAGAGAGCTTTCGAAAAACAACCTTAAGGGCTATGATTACCGAAAACGCTGCATACAATCTACGATCAGTTTAGAATCCTACTTACCTATCACCGTACTGTAGTTTCTCATTCATATCTCCAACTACCATTTTAGTGTATGATATCAACCACTTCTTACTCTCACACTGATAATAAGGATTAGTCCAATTAGATCTACTACTACTGTTCACACTATCTGGATGGTCCATTGCTGAAATTCTCCACTCTAAATCGTCCCTCAGCACGAAATTGTGAAGTTTCGTCAGAAGAGTTGACTTCTTCTCGACGTTGTTTTTAACCGTGACGTAAAAATCCGGTTGCCGGAGAGTTCCATTGCCTAGCCAGAGTAGTCTTCCAGATGGTGTGTAGTCTTCTGATTGCACTGTTTCCTCGATGACTGTTTGCAGCATTTCTGAAAAGAAAAAACTTTACTTCAGATTCAGATTCATAGAAAATTGCTTATAACATTTTATAAAAGGGTTGTCCAAATCATGCTGCACTAGGTGATTAAAAAATACAATGATCCTATAATACATGGACTCTTTTCTTTTTAGTTAATAAACTTTATTTTATTTCTTCTATATCATTGCGTAACTGTAACTTTAGGGGTGAATGCTATGACGCCTGAATTTTGGGGCGTTGATAATTTATAAGAACCTAATTGCAACATAAGCAGTATTTTTGCTTCTCATCATGGCTTTAACCAATCTGTGACATCGTAGCGAAATTTAGCATTCGAGGTACTGAATTAATAACTCAGTAGGAAAAAGTTTTTTTATTCATTTAAGAGTAAGTTTGCGATACATTTAATTTTAATTTTCTAAGCGGGAATTAAATTATATAGAATATAAGATTTTCCAGCTTTTTTAGTTAAGAGAAAATAATGATCTTTCATTTAGATGGATCACCATTTTGATTTTATTTAAATTATATGGTTAAATTTAAATTGAAATAGTTTTTTTAATATCATTTTTAGCAGCAGCACTTGATAAACACATCATGCACTAGAGTGTTAAAACACTCCGCGCAATCGCATAAGCAATATTAAACTGGAAACATTAAATAAAAAAATAACAAATGAAGCAAACAAACAGTACGATAACAATTAAAAAAACAAAAACAAAAGCAACGGAATAAACAAAAGTTAGACAGTTTGCATAACAACTATCCCTCGAAAAATGCCTTGGAAATTAAAATTATGTGAAGAGAGAGCAAAAAAAATAGACGGACCACCCTGAATAACTTTTGATCTAACGATCGGATTTTTACGTTCTAAGACTCAATCTTAATGGTTCGAAGAAGTGACCTCAAATATGAGACTCAAAGTGCAGACGATATTTTAAGTTGCGAAATCAGGCACAAAAACGTGCTGTCTCTGAATAAACATACTTTTTTTTGCGACGGATGTGGATTTTCGACCCCCAAAATATAGAGGTAGGAATAGAGAAGAATTATAAAGGTAGAAATATAGGTATGGTCCCAATAGTGAAGCCAGGCTTGCAGTCAAAAGTTTGGACCCCTTAATGATAATTTTACTTTTTGCATATTTCACTATATCTTGGGAATTTTTCAAGAGAATTGAAAATATTATGCACACTGAAAATCTTGTGCACATTGAAAATTTTGTGAAACTTTGGAAAATTCTTTTCTTCAAAGATAATTTCATGGAAAATATAATATAATAGAATTTTTTTTAAAAAAAATATGAAAATCTCAAGAGCGGTGAGAATTGTTTTCAACTTCAACTGTGAAACCATATAACGTAATCGCTATAGATAGTTGATAAGTAAAATAACTTCTCATTTACTATTTCCACACATTCTATATTCTGAAGTTTAAACTGTTTTTTCAGTTTATTAATTTTTTAATATTTATTCGATAAACTAAATTATCGGTTTTCTAAAATATTGTTTATTTAATTATGATAAACTAAATTATGGTTTTTAAAGTTATGATAAGTGAATATTTTATAAACCAAATGATGCTTTTTCTTAAAAAAAAAGTTGTATTTTAAGGAAAAATAACAAAGGTGAGTGAGAGGCAGTCGCAGGGGTTGTTCAGTGGAGCGAACAAGGGGCGGAGACTCCCGTTAATTATATATGTTCGGAGAGTAATAACAGCCAATTCTTCGAATTTTACGGAAATTTCTTGGAATGTACTCACACGTCATTTAAAACTGACTTCAATTCTGATGAGTAGGGGAGAGTGGGATCAATTGTAACAGGGTACGATTGTAACAGAGCAAAGATTTTGAGTGTTGGGTTCTAGATTTGGTTCCCAGGTGGCGCACAAGGTGTATTTAATAAATCTACCTGTACACCCCTGTTGGCAACCATTTTTATGTACTTTTGAAAGAGTTACATCTCAAAAGATATTTTCACGCTACGTAAGTACTTTTTTTGGTATTAGAATATTACATTGTAACAAAGTAATTTTGCTTAAAAAAATAAAAATTATTAACTGAATATGTAAAGTGGACACCTTAATTAGATTTCAAAAAAAAAAGAATTAGTTTTGTAAATTAACTAGCATTGTTTTTAACAAATGAAGCTGAAATGGCGTTTTGGGGACGATTGTAACAATAAGTAAAAGGACGATTGTAACAGCTGAAAATAAATAATCTTATGTTTACAAACCATTACTTAACTCTTTAAGAACCACCAATAGTTTCCTATATCATTTATATTATGTTGCATGTGCATTATTTTATTTGTCACCTTTCACAGCATAAATTAAAATTTTTAACCCCTTAAAGTTAAAAGTTTAACCCTTTAGGTCTCTGCTCATTATTATTTTTACTCCTAAAATATCACTACTATTTTGATCAATAAAAAAATATATCACAACTATGATAATATGTATAATTAACTATGTTTTAGTTGAATTTATGAACTGTTACAATTTACCCCGTAAGTGGGGACAATTGTAACAAGTACACGACTTTCAGAAATTGTTAATATCTAATATAATAACATTTAAAATAAGGTATTTATCTTTTTTTTCTAGTAGAGGATATTCTACTTTACTCGTCTGTCAATTAATACTAATAATGTATTGGATTTTTTGTTAGTTAAAAATAGTTAAGTAAAAAATGTTACAATTGACCCCACTCTCCCCTACCACATTCCTAATGATACAAATATTAAATATTTGTAAGAAAAAACCGGTTTATTTATCTTCGATTTGGTTTATGCTTTGTTGTAAATGGTCAAACTTCAACGATCAAAATATTCCATTGAAGTAAAGAATTTCTTTTGGAAACATTACTGTATTATTTTGGGCCAAACTATCCTAATTTCTAGCTTTAGTGTTAAAATAAAGTTTCTTATTCATTTCATTTTGCTTTAAGTTTATTGACAAAACATGTCTGTATTTTTGACATTCTATTTCACTTTCGACGGAAGACCAATAGTTTAATTAGAGAATAGAAATATCGTATTGAAAATATGGCTAAACTAAACACAAAATTCGACAGTCAAAAACAAGTTTAAAATCAGGGTATAATTTAATTATCTTTCCTAAAGTTGAGTTAACAAATGAACGAACTATTTTACTAATTGGTTACTTAATAGTTTAATTGCATTGACAGTGACGGTAGAGAAATGACAATTTTAATTTGTTTTGGAAGAAAATATTTATTATTTTTACCATGGTTTCATTTAATTTACCTCCGAGTTTCATTATTATTCTAAACGGATATATAATAGCATGAAATAGAGCTTAAGGCCCTAAAGTAGAAATTTGAATCGAAAATGTTGTTTTAAACAGTCAAGAACTTTGGGTTTTATCGTGCATAATTAACTACTTTGTTAATTAAGCAAAACAATACTTTTCATAATTTCTAATCATTATTCTGAAGGGTCACTTTAAATTATTAACACAAATGTTTCAGAAACTTGTAGATATCGAAAATTATCTGTTTAATATTGGGAGAATGTACTACTCACTTTTGTGTATTAAACTATTTACAAGAAATCTATTTCCAAGTGAATTCGCAAAATAAATGCATTCACTTCGATGCATTTCGCGTTTTCTTTATCACATACATGGCAATGTGATACCTACAAGTGACGTAGTGTGAATGTCTCGACCCTGATTGGTTGTTGAAACCTGGCATTGCTATTGTTAGCAACTTTCCTTTCCCTTCTATTTCCAGTAAGCCAAGCCCATCTAGAATCAATCCTTTTAAGTGACACATTCTATATTCTTCAAAAAAGATTCTTTAACAAAGATATCAATTCTTCCTCTACATATTTCTTACTTAACACAAAGACAGGTATGGAACATAAACAAACTAATTATGCATCGAAGTTGCCAGGTACACAAAACAAAAATATATCACGGTTACAAAAAAAAAATACTTAAATAAATAATAAATCTGGATTAAGTAAAAGACGTGGAAGAGAAAGAATTATATTTCAGCAAATAATGTGCGATACGGCACTGTATTTAAATAATTTCATGTTAATTAACGTTCTAACTTATGTTGTAGCTCGATTTTCTCACATCATCATGTTTATAAACGATCAGGTGGCGCTGAGGTCACAGAACACGTGTTTGGGGATCAATGTTTGTCTTCTTCTCGAGTTCTAAGTAAGCAATTTCGAAAGTAAGCGCGAAATTTATGATCACGCTTTTTCTCCTCTTACCTTTAATTACTTAGTACTTTCTTTTTTGTCCTTTTAATTTTACTTTTTGTTTTGATCTGAACTTCGAGATTAATTTTCATTGATTCCTCAGTGCGAGCTATAAGGTCATTTACTCATTTTATTATTTCCAGTAGGAATTATCTGCTTTAGAACTTTCTGGGGGTTCAAACAAAATGAAAATTCTGTTTTAAAATGTTCAAATTCCCTTTAACTCTAGAATTTTTCTATATATTTATATAAATATATCTTACATTGAATTTGCATATAAAGGTGTATATCACCCTGGTTGCATTCCCGGGTGGCAGACCTCCATAATACCATAATGTATAATACCATAATGTAAAAACGTATCCCATAATATGACAAATGTTGCGATTCCGGTGATTCATATGTAAACACGACTCACTGTTTCCATTATCAGGTGGCAGACTTCTCTAATACGTAATGTAAAAACTTATCCCATAATATGACAAATGCTGCGATTCCGGTGGTTCATATGTAAACACGACTCACAGTTTCCATTATCAGATAGCAGACTTCTCTAATACGTAATGCAAAAGCTTATTCCATAATATGACAAATGTTGCGATTCCAGTGGTTCGTATGTAAACACGACTCACTGTTTCCATTATCAGATAGCAGACTTCTCTAATACGTAACGTAGAAACTTATCCCATAATATGACAAATGTTGTGATTCCGGTGGTTCGTATGTAAACACGACTCACAGTTTCCATTATCAGATAGCAGACTTCTCTAATACGTAATGCAAAATCTTATTCCATAATATGACAAATGTTGCGATTCTAGTGGTTCGTATGTAAACACGACTCACTGTTTCCATTATCAGATAGCAGACTTCTCTAATACGTAATGTAAAATCTTATTCCATAATATGACAAATGTTGCGATTCCAGTGGTTCGTGTGTAAACACGACTCACTGTTTCCATTATCAGGGGGCAGACTTCTCCATAATACCATAATGTAAAATCTTATCCCATAATATGACAAATGTTGCAATTCCGGAGGTTCGTATGTAAGCACGACTCACTGTTTCCATTATCAGATAGCAGACTTCTCTAATACTGTAATTTGAAACCTTATCTCATAAAAAGAAAAATGTTGAGATTCCTGTGGTTTATTTGTTAACACGACACGTTGTTTCCATTCCCAGGTTTCAGGTCTCTATTATACCGTAATGTGAAAACTTTCTCAGAATAAGAAAATTGTTGTGATTGAGGTGGTTCGTATGTAAACACGACTCGCTGTTTCCATTATGAGGTGGAAGTCTTCTCTAATACCGTAAGGTAAAACTTTATGCCATAATATGACAAACATTGTGATTCCGGTAGTTCGTATGTTGAGAAATACCTGAAATATTCTTGTTTCCATTGAAATTATTCTCTTCCGATTTTGTTTCATTTTATGGGTTACTGACTTTTCGGATTAACTTCGTAAATATTTCAGCAAATCATTAATATAATATTCTTCATAAATATTTCAGCAATGGTAAGTTTAAATCAAGCTACTTATACTCAAAATAATGTCCTATTCAATTTTTCAAATAAATATGATTTATTATTAATTTCTTTTACACGTTAAAACTTATTACTACCAAACTTCTGCATGCTAAATTAATAAAGAGATTTTCGATAGCTTGAATTCTCCAGAGACCGCTAAGTTTACGTCCCTGTCGGAAATTCCGTTCAAAATTTATCTCCGATTTATTCTTTCGACTTGAAAGCTGAAAAGTTCGCTTTGGTTTGAATTTATTTCATAATAAAATCAATTCGTTAAGAAATGGGTGTCAAAAATTCAGCAACTGATGTAAAATTCTCAAATAATTGTTTTAAATCCTAACTTTACTTTTTATTATTATTTATTAATGTTATATTGAATTAATTTCTATTAGAACCAAGTCTGTTTAACCAGATTGTTTGCGTTAAATGTGTCGTTAGAAAAATTAAAACTCGGTAATAACTGTTACAAAAAATCGGAAACATATAGTTTGGCAAATTTTTTGCAAGTAAATACTTTTTATCGGGAATATGGTTAACTTAATATACTTATTTAAGGCTGCATGAAATTTGTGCGGTACTAGGATTCATTTTGAACGAAAATATAGTTAATTTACCACATTTAAAGTGGCAAATTAATTAATTTAAAGTGGAAAAAATATCCATGCGATATTACAGTCCAGCTAAATATGATCAATTCAGAAATATGAAATGAATTAAACACTATATTAAAATTTACCATGATATTCTTTTCTTATCTTATTAAAATTTGATTAAATTTGAGATTTTACAATTCACAGTTGTTCAACTTTGAACCGAAGTTTGTGGGAGGCAATCAAAATAAAAGCAACCAAATTCAATTGGGGAGTCAACTATATTGTCTCTCGGCAGCATTAAAAAGAAATTTTTCCTTCATAAAAGTTCTATTTTTCTATTCACGCAGCTTATGATCTCAGGCAAAAATCTTCGAAAGATTACTCGCTCATGCTTAACTGAGCGTAGTATTGACTAATAAAGAGCGAAAAGACTACAAAATTTCTTGTTGAGAGCGTAATAAAGAAGACTCATAAAACATCAGGGGACTTTGAAGAAAGACATAAATTAATGTTTTATTACTTTTGTATGTATTTTCTGCAACATTCCACAATCTGAAACATGTATGAGTAATCAATATTAGATTCCACTCTTTCGTTGCCATGGAAGGATTATGCCTCTCTTGTTTTATGGAAACTAAAATTTCGGTAATAAGCCGATGGAATAATTTTCCTTCGTTTATTTTTTGAAGCATAATAATTAGATTAAAATTATTTTATGTATAAATGTGCAGTACTAGCTAAATTATTTTTCAAAAAGTAATTTAATGCTAAAAGACAAATACTAGAATTCATTATTGGTTAAACAAGTTTCATAAATATTTCTCTACGATATCATCATTTAAATATTAATCAAGTTGTGACTAGTCTGAAAAAAATGTGTACAGTGCTAACTTAATTCTTATACTTGTTTTTGTCCTATAATTTAACAATATATGACCAAAAATAGATTTCATTATTTTTAAACACGTCTCAACAAACAAAAGATATTTTGGTACCGACCGACCCAATCCAATATATATATATATATATATATATATAATGTAATAATTTTGCATGATAATATGGTTTAAGGTACAAATACTATGGTTCAATTTTCTGGCAGTGTATTAGTTTCCACGTAATGGTAAAAACAAGAATGTTTAATTAAATTTTATACTGAATTTTAAATTTTAAAATTTTCCATCTAATTACTTAATTTGCTTATTTGTTACCTATTTTTATGGCTTGAATACTTGCAGAAGTTTTTGTGTCACTAGGGCATTATGTTGACTGGTATTTTTCTATTTTATCATTTTATATACTGCATGACAATTGCTAAGGAACAGTTACATTTCTCGGAATAATTAACAATAGACGTTGGTTGATGAAATGAAACTAAGTGCATATTTAATAGAGACAGTGTGAATTTATTATTATGCAAAGTAGTTCAGATATCGACATATCAAGAAATGGTAAAATTAAGAATAAAAAAGATGATCATTTGGCGATTTCCAAACAACCTTGGAAAATTAGTCCTCTTGCCAGAATGAAACAGAAAGGAGTACCTCAGTAAGATGTGGGATTACCTTGGACACTAATGCACATGTTGCATCTATGTTATTGATGCTGTCCACTAAACAATCGAAGAGTCCTTGTGGGATATTGTCCCACTCCTCTCTCAAGTCGGTTTGGAAATGTCAAGTCGGTTGTTCTTTGTGAAACACGTTTGCCAAGAGCATCCCAGCAATGCTCTATAGTATTTAGGCCCGAGGAAGACACAGGCTAATGCATATTGTCAATGTGTTTACTCTCTAGTGTATCTGATATCTCGGCGCACTTGCGAAACCCCGCATTGCCGTCCATAAACAGAAAGTCTGGACATACCAAACCCCTTAAAAAACAAATATGATCCAGAATAATTTTTCCGCAATACCACTGCGATGTAACGTTACTTTGCTCAAAGATGTGAAGTGGTGCTCAGCCATTGAGCTTGATGCCTGCCAATACCAGCAGGTGTGGGCCATACGACCGATTACGTTCACAAGCCTATTGTTCTGCTCAAAGTGTTCCCGTCTCTCTCCACTCTAAATGGTAGCCGGAATCACTTTTCTCAGTGAATCGAGATCTGATCGAGAACAACACTTTGGAGCTTTACCGGTTACCCCAACCAATACGTTCCTTACACCAACGTAATCTTTCTTGAGATGGCGTGGTTAGAGCGGGATGCATCGAACAGGTTTCCGTGCATGCAAACCAACTTGATTTTATCGCCGTGAGATAACATGTGTACCGGTAGGGGTTGCAATGCCTGCAGTTATCTGCCTAGGAGTGACATTTCTGTTCACTTTCGCTACTGGGAAAGCAAACAGGGTGAGTTCTGAGAGGTGGTGTTCTCTTGCGGGGTGGTGATCCTATAACGACCACCGGTATGCTATCACGTGGTATCTCTTTCCACCTTCAGCTGTCTTTTTAAATCGCGAGAGGACATTTTTTACACTCCCGATACTGCGGTCTCAGTGGTGACATTTTAACATCCTTCCAGTCGTCTAACTGCTCGTCCACGATCGTAAGAACTCAAATGATGCCTTGCTAACATTTTACACTTAATTATTGCAACAACACACTGAATTTCATAGAAATAAGTTCAAGAACCTGTGGTGCTGTTTTGGTCAACTCCTAGCATTATGAATTTTCGAATGAATAAAGAGATTGCGTAAATTGCTTTTTGTACAGATAACGAGTACTGCTCTACCATATCCTATACATTTGTTTTCATTGTTACTGGTTGGCTGTCAAGAACTCTACTTTGCATAAATCAGTTGTTCTTTAGCAATTATCGCAATTCAGTGTTATTTAGTACAAACACGTTTGGGTCTAACTATTCTAATGACCTCAAAATAAATAACATACTTGTAATGCTTCAAAATAATTAAATGTTTGCTTCTAAGTGTTTTTCTCGCAGATTTTACGGAAAGGAAAATATAAAAGCCACAATTTGAGTTTCTTAGTTCGAAGCTAAACCTTCATTTTTAAATAATGAACCAAGTTTCTGAGAAGAATTGCCCGGCAACGAAACGTAAATTTGGCGAGGTTTTACCACTTTAATTAAAATTATTAAAATCGATGAAAAGTTTTCCTTTTTTGCATGTTTTCATGAACCAAAACATTTCTGTATAGACGTAATTTTTAGTAGATTAAAAAAGTTCAATCACAAATTCATTTTATCTTCCCAAAACAGCGGCGTTTCGTCGAAGAGACATTCTGTGTCATTTTCATAATTACCTTTAAAACGCTGTAGCTCCTGTAGAAGAATTTACTGTGCCGACCTGCAGCCCAATCTCCATAAATTGAAATTTGTCTGTGACTTTAACACGGTCAGACAGAGACTATTATTGCAAGAAATAGGATTAATGTAACATGAATGCACAAAACAATTTTATAAAATTTTTTTGTGCATCATGTAAAATTTTCGTATACTTTAAACTTAATAGAATAATTGAAATAAAAAAAAAATGAAATAAACAAGTCTATGAACAAGTCGATAAGCAAGCAACTAAAATTTTGGAAAATTAAGAATTTATTTTTTAAATTTTTCTTGCCTTTTTAATTCCTTATTTTATCAAAATTTCAAATATTTGAAGAAGATTAGATGGAACTTTTGAAAATCATAATTTTATTTTGTTGCTTATATGTATATCTGCAGAGTGGAAAATTTTGTTAAGGACCTGTAACGAATAACAATTTATTAAATTCAGAAGTTAAAAATAATTTTTTTCCTCCTCTCAGTAATATTTCAGGCTTTATTTAAATCTGAGATAAAAAGTAATCTTAAGGAGTGTGGTATTTTCTTTCTAAATCTGAGATGAAAAAAAATTGTTGTGTCCTCTGTTCGTGTTAAAGAATTTCTGTTACCGGAACGTTAGCTAAAAATAGGTAAAACTTAACCCTTTAACTCAGAATTTTTATTAAACTTACTTTTAATACTTTTTTTATAGTTTAAACTAAGGCAATATTATAGTTAGGATTTTAATAAATTATAGTTATGAAACTTAACATGTGACAGTGGTATTTTTTTCTGTGTTAAAGGTGAAATCTTCCAAATATGGTTTACTCCCAAACAATTATTAACACTTACTTGCTGTTATTTAGATGTAAGCGAAACACTTATTCATCATTGGATTTTTTTTTTTAAATTTGCAAAATCAATTATTGTTTAAATATGAATGAAAAAAGATTAAAATTACTTTCTTTTGAACTTTATATTTTAGTACAAATATAATTCAGTTTATCTAACATATTTTCTCCTTAACTATTAAACTATATTTTTATAATTCGAAACATTAAAATTTTTTTTGCTTATAATTAGAGGGTCAGAAAATAAATCACAACACAAAAGAGACACTGTTGTCCCATCTGCGTCGAAGGTTTTACACATCATTCTAGAATATCTCAATGGATTACAACAGACATAAAATTAGCATGTGTCTCCTTAAAAATCGTTATTTAATTTGATCAAGGAGCTTTGAAAGAAAAAAAAAGATAATTTTATGTCACTTATCTTCTTCGACTAGAGATATAATTAGCAATTTTAAAATAAAAAAAACTATTCCTGCAAATTAAACTAATTATTTTAAGTAATCATGCAATTTTAAAGCATGTCTTAAAACAATATTTTTGTTAAGGAAACTTTAAGTACTGGAAGGGAAAACAAGCATTGTATTTGCCTTAATTGTCGCAGAACTCTCCAGCACTACAGTGGGTGCTACCGATTATTACAGCATCTGTAGACTATTTTTCATTTAAGTTTTCTTTTCTTTTTTTAAAAAAAAGTAAACAAACAATTTGGGGAAAATTATTACAACATCTGTAGATTATTTTTCAATTACTTTTTTAAATTTTTTTTTAAAGTAAACAAACAATTTGGGGTAAATTATTGCAGCATCTGTAGATTATTTTACAATTAAGTTTTATTTTTTTTAATTAAAAAAAATTAGGGGGAAATTATTACGGCCTCTGTAGATTATTTTTCATTCAAGATTTCTTTTTAAAGTAAGCAATTAATTTGGAGTAAATTATTACAGCATCTGTAGTTTTTTTTCATTTAAGTTTTCTTTTTTTTAAAAAGTAAACAACCAATTAGGGGAAAATTATTACAACATCTGTAGATTATTCTTCATTTAAGGTTTCTTTTTTTAAAAGTAAACAAACAATTTTGGGGAAATTTTTTTAAAAACATATCTAAGCTTGTTGCTAATAAAAATTATAAGGAAGAATTGAGAGAGCGCCGAAAAAAACAAAAAAAAAGTAAATTTTTTTTTCTGTTGCTTGATTACAGGTGTACCGTATTGGGAATTATTCTATTTTGACTATTGTATAAAATTTAACTTATTTATACAACAAAGTTTTTATAAATAATTTTTAAGGACCTTATGTTTTCCAAAATTCAATGCGTGTATGCTAGATTGAGCAGAATTATTACTATAATAAACTTTGACAGTCTGCGTTGGGGTTGCAGACAAATTTGGTTTTTTGGCGTTAGTTCAGCAGATTTATTCTAGAAATTTTACATTGTTATAAATTTCTCCGAAAAATGGTTAAATAACAATTTATTGAATGGTTATTTTGCCATATTTAATCACAACAGTCAAATAACCATAAATAANATTAAAATTACTTTCTTTTGAACTTTATATTTCAGTACAAATATAATTCAGTTTATCTAACACATTTTCTCCTTAACTATTAAACTATATTTTTATAATTCGAAACATTAAAATTTTTTTTGCCTGTAATTAGAGGGTCAGAAAATAAATCATAATATAAAAGAGACACTGTTGTCCCATCTGCGTCGAAGGTTTTACACATCAGTCTAGAATAGCTCAATGGATTTACAACAGACATAAAATTAGCATGCGTGTCCGTAAAAATCATTATTTAATTTGATCAAGGAGCTTTGGAAGAAAAAAAGAGATAATTTTATGTCACTCATTTTCTTCGACTAGAGATATAATTAGCAATTTTAAAATAAAAAAACTATTCCAACAAATTAAACTAATTATTTTAATTAATCATGCAATTTTAAAGCATGTATTAAAACAATATTTTTGTTAAGGAAACTTTAAGTACTGAAAGGGAAAAAAAGCATTGCATTTTCCTTAATGGTAGCAGAACTTTCCAGCACTACAGCGGGTGCTACCGATTACTACAGCATCTGCAGACTATTTGTCATTTACGGTTTCTTTCTTTCTTTTTCTTTTAAAAAGTAAACAAACAATTTGGAAAAATTATTACAACATCTGTAGATTATTTTTCATTTAAGATTTCTTCTTAAAGTAAACAATTAATTTGGAGAAAATTATTACAGCATCTGTAGTTTTTTTCATTTAAGTTTTCTTTTTTTTAAAGCAAACAAACAACTTGTGGAAAATTATTGCAACATCTGTAGATTATTCTTCAATTAAGTTTTCTTTTTCTTTAATGAAACAAAAATTAGGGGGGGGGGAGGAAATTATTACAGCATCTGTAGCTTATTTTTCATCCGAGATTTCTTTTTAAAGTGAACAATCAATTTGGAGAAAATTATTACAGCATCTGTAATTTTTTTCGTTTAAGTTTTCCTTTTTTTAAAAAAAGTAAACAAGCAATTAGGGGAAAACTGTTACAACATCTGTAGATTACTTTTCATTTAAGGTTTCTTTTTTTTAAAAGTGCGCAAACGATTTGGGGAAAATTATTATAGCATCTAAGAGCAAACAATTTGAGGGAAAATTCTTTTAGAACATCTCCAAACTTGTTGCTAATAAAAATTATAAGGATGAATTGAGAGAATGACGAAAAAAGCAAACAAAAAGTAAATAATTTTTTTCCTGTTACTTGATTACAGGTGTACTGTATTGGGAATTATCCCATTTTAACCATCGTATAAAATTTAATTTATTTATACAACAAAGTTTTTATAAATAATTTTTGAGGACCTTATGTTCTCTAAAATTCAATGAGTGTATGCCAGATTGAGCTGAATTATTACTATAATAAACTTTGACAGTCTGCGTTGAAGTTACAGACAAATTGGGGTTTTTGGTGTTAGTTCAGCAGATTTACTCTGGAAATTTTGCACTGTTGTAAATTTCCCAGAAAAATGGTTAAATAACAATTTATTAAATGGTTATTTTGTCATATTTAATCAAATAAGTCAAATGACCATAAATAAAGTGGTAATCAAACTGTTAAGTTTGAGAAAAACCGTTTGTTGACTGCTTTCACCTAATACGGTTAAACAACCAGAATTTTATCGCATCAACTAGAACCACCTAATGAAGATACTTAGTTCTTTGCAACTGCGTATACATATCATAGCCGAGTGGTCTTATCTGTCAATTTCATGACTGGCAGAACTGGAGTTCGAGTCCTAGTGTTGACACCACAATATTTCCTCAATTCCATTCAACACGTGAAGAATTTCCTGTGTCCGGCACTCTCCAATGCCCATTACCTCACGAAAATCCGAGCTCCTATGTCTAGTTAATTAATTTTTTTAACGTTTCTGAAAAATGCTAGTTGGAAATGGTTAAAAAACCGTATAGTTTTGTATTCATGGTTTTATAACCATACATTTTGTAAATGGTTTCAAAAGCATAAAGGAAAAAAATGTTCTTTATCGTAAACTTTAGGGTTAATCGGATGGATAGACAGCTGCCAGTTATTGTTACAAGTGGGGCTGTGTACAAGAAAGATTAACAGAGAAAGTAAAATTAAAAAAAAGTGAATACGATGTGCCGCAATAACTAACATAAAATACAACTGGTGAGGTACAAAATGTTACAATTTATGGTTGGGAAAATTTAAAAAAAGATTTAGTTAATTAATTTTATCGTTACAAGGTTGTGCAAAAAATAAAAAAAAAGAAATTAATTATGGCGCGAGACTACTCCTATAGTGGAAAAGTACTTAAAAATTGCAACAATAACCCTTAGAAATAAAAGAACATTCAAAAGACAAACAAAAGATCAATGCGTCATTGTGATTGAGTTCCAACCTATTGCAGATTTACTTTGAGCTGTCCATCTCCAAAAAATAACTAATGATCTTAAAAAAATACAGAAGAAATGAGTTCTTGTTACGACCAAAACATATCTTTTTTTTATTTTCTATTTGCTGCAGAATGTTCTAGAGAACACACAATAGGGGAATCACAACTTCTATTTTGAAGTAGGGACACAGCATGGTTTAAGAAATTTCACAACATCCACTTTGTAGAACTCATCATCAATTACTCGAGAGATCTCATAATCACGATCTCAGGCTAGGATGGACTGGAATACAATCTGGTCAAAAAACACCAGGGCACACGGGATACGGGATTCACTACGCTTGTTCTTCCTTTTTTTTTAGAATGAAAGTTCTGATTTACTTCAAAAACCAAAGGAAGAAACACCAACAAGGCCATGGCGAAGGAAAATACTATCACCGGACAGCCAAAAGGCACCCACGGGTGGGTGGAAGAAAGAACGCCATGATACAATAAAAAAAAAAAAACTCCGTCTCACAAAGAGAGGAGGGGGTAAAAAATGAAAAATCCCTGTTGAGGGATCGTAGAGTACTGATATGGAAATTAATTCGAATGCACCCGCTCAAAAAAATGGGCGATATTTATATAAAAGGTTGAAGATTGAAGTTAAAGTACCTAAAATGCCGCAGAATCGTGGCTGAAAAGGCTGCCAAAAATCAAATCACAATTATACACAAACTGTGACTATAACTGACCATTCTCCATGTGTTCACATCAAAGGCTGCCGAAGGTCACAGGCGTGAAGGTCGACAGACAGTGAGGCGTCACAGGAGAGGGGTCAGGGTTCGGCCTTATTTTTAGGTCACGATCCTAACAGAAAATTGAGATTAAGTGACACAATGTCACAGTTATTAGACCGTAATTTTAGAATGAAAATTTTAACAGTGTGCAGCAAGGGTCTGGATCTGCCGTTGACTGGAGTAAAGCTCTCCATCCAAGAGCATGGTCTTCAAAACCATCCCCAATCAGTCTCTTCGTAGCATACCTGGAGGGCAGGTAGGAATGAGAGGGACTAGTGTGAACATGGGATAGAGTAAACATCTTGAATAACTTTTTTATTTATTGGACAAATATCCTCTGTGAAATATTGTAGATTGTGACAACTGATGTACACTTCCATGTGACAATTAATAAACACATTGTGAATACTTGTGAAAAAGCGACTTTCAAATGTCCTCTTTACTTTTATTAGCATATCTCATTTTTAGGGGTTAAATCAAAAGGTGATAATACGTTATAAATAATATTGTTCTTGCCTATATTCATAATAACTTTTGCACTGCATAGTTTCAATTTATCAGCATCAGGTACAATCAAACATATGTATTCGTGGGGCTTGTTAAACTCATATAGGTAGGGATACTGCGTACAAGCTGATATTTCCTTTCTAACTAAGCATATTTTTAAAAAGAAATTACAATGATGTCAAATCGCATAAATAAATTGAAACTTCTTCACAACACTGGCTGAATACATGTTAATGACTTTGAACAGTTAACAACTTTGTTTGTCTAAATTTTATTTATTTATTTAAAAAAACAGTGTTGTACTTTGACATCAGTCCATTACTTTGGTATAATTGAAATTGTTTAGAAGTTTGGAGACTATGATTCTCAATTGTTAAAAAAAACAAAATAAATGAACTTAGCTCTTTTAATCATTAATCTTCCTTTTTCAAAAGAAAAAAAAATCTTAAGACTTTAAAAATTCTCCAGATCTCCTTCCTCAAATCTCAAAAGAAATTTTTTTTTTCTTCCAAACTTCCATCGGCAGTAACAGCTAGAACAACTATGACTGCCTCTCCAAATACATTTACTGGTGACTTTGAATTTTTTTGGTAAAATACAAAACGAATTTCAAATTATTTATCAAATAAATGAAATTGTTTTCCAAAGTATTTCTTTGTGCGCAAAATATCTTTCTCATCATAATGAAATTCTCTAGTACAAATCAGTCCATTAATCCATGCTAATATATTTTTTTCCCCAAAATACTTATATTGAAATTAATTTCATTTTGGCTTTAGATATACGCTTCTGAGTTGTAACAAATGCCTACTTAATAGGTCATCGATTTTGTCCATACTCGCTTGTCCAAATTAGTATGTAGTTGGTCTAGTGCGGACAAAAACAAAATTTAAAATTTTTTTTATGGAAGAGCTAAAAAAAGTTTGTTATTTCACATGTAAACCAGAATGCAAGCAAACATATAAATTATTGTTGAAAAAATACTTAATAAGTTAAAAATTATATTTATTATAATTTTTTAGCAAATTTGTAAAAAATATTTCCGCACTAGCTCACTCCCGCCAATGCAAATTTTAATTCTATTCCAAAATTTTTAACTTAATTAAAACTTTTAAAATTATTATTTAGAAACGCATTGATTTATTTTATGAAATTGGGCATTCTGTTATTAGTTCTGCGAAATCTGTCTCAAAAATTTAAAATAAATGACGATCGCTCTCATCTCATAAATCATCACCTGTTAGTTATTGTTCTCTAAAATAAAATTTGAACTCATTACAGAAGTGCAGACTTGGGCTAATGACTCGAAGTACTCAAAATGTTTAACCAGAGGGAGGCAAGATGATTGAAATGCTTTGGAAAACATTTAATTCCCAAACAATGAATAAAGAACTGATTTTCTTATATTCTTAAGGATGGGCGGGGCAGAAAACCCTTCCCCGTAATTAATTCCTTACTTGAGCCTTAGACTGGACGAGTTGGTATGGTCCTTCATCTAAAATGTCTAGAGACTTCTGGTCTAGCCCTTCAAGTGTTGAGTGTCTTAAAATTGTACTGAAATTTCCCTGCTAAGCACCACTCTCCCATTAAATAATAAAGGGGAAACAGGTTTTTTGATGCAGCAAAGATTGAAGCTAAATGTTCGGAAAAAGCCTGAACTAGCACTCAGAGGGCTAGAGGAAGCAAAAGTAGATTAATCTGTCTTGTTTTAATTTTTAATTTACGTACAAAAAATATTTTTTACATATAATTATATTTATTTCATAAGTTTCCAAAGAAAACAACATAGATTTAAGGATGGATATTTATTTTTTGAGCTATAAAAATAATTTAGGAAAAAAAATGTTCATTAAAAAAATGAACTTAAAACATTTTTAGTCTAAGTAAAACAAAAATTGTATTTCGTATTTGTTTTTATCCCATAGAATATTGCAATTCAATTATGATTCTCGGCGGACTATGCTTAAAGATAAAACAAGGATGATTTGTTAATACTCGTGTATGCTTATTTATCTTTTCAATTATATGACACAAAATAATAAACAATTTCATAAATTAGAAGCATTAATTTGATAATGAAAAATTCATATTTATATATAAAAGAACGAAAAAAAAACGAAACGTTAAATTAGGTTTTCAATAATGCTTATTGGAAAAATGTCTAACAAAGGATTTCTCTGGAAAAATTTATAGACGACTTTTCATTTAAACCGCGGAATAAGTTAACCGTATTACAGAAATGTAATCAAATAAATTACTTTTGTTTGCATAATTCCAATTTGGGACTCGCGTAATTTGGAAGAATTGTTTGAAAGAAACTCGAGCATTTGAATAAACAAACTAAAGGAATAGAAATTTCTAAATTTATGAAGGGTGATTTATTTACGAATGCAATATTTTTTCGTCGCAACTAGATTGCTTCAGATGTTTCATCTTTGGTAAGTGAAATTTGTTTGTGAAAGACAAAAATGTAAATTTTGAGAGACTTCATACACAAACTAATTTTTGCAATTTAACTAATAGTTAAGTGTTTTTAATTGTTTGTAAAGTCAATGGAACTATAGAAGATAGGTCAATAAAGTGCACTAGAAAATTCTAAAAGCAAATTATTTATGGTTCAAAAGCACATTAGATCAATTAGTCGTCCTATAAAATAAAGCTTTTGTGCTTTTAATATGCTATTTGGAATTTATAACTATTTTGAATTTGTGCACTGCTAATTTAAGTTTTATTCATCGATACTCAACTTCCTCTGCTGAATATGAAAATGACCCAAAATGTCAATATTTCGAACAACCACAGTTTTGTAAATTTAAAAGTGTTAGGGTACTAATTTTATTAAAGTTCGAAAAGATAATCCGACATTCAGAAATTATGCAACAATTTGTACAACAAATGTGAAAGTTTTTTCTGTAATTTAGGTTAAATTACGTGATTACTTATAAACAAAAAGTACTTGACATGTAAATAAAAACCAAAATGATTCAACACGCGCCATTTTCTTAGGAGAAAAGTTGCGAAGTTTCTAGTTAATTCTCAGCTGTCTGGTTTCTTAATGTATCTAGAGCCTTGCAACTTTGGTAAGGTAGATGAAGTTTGTGTTGCCATAAATTTTGTCAAGATCTCCTAAATAATGTCAAGTTGGTGATGGTCTCACTATTAATGAGAAAGCTTTTCCGTTTTCTGTAAATTGTAGTAGTGTGCTCTCGAAGCATGTAAATTTTCCAAGTTAAAATGTAGATTTTTAGGGCATGGTGTTGGGCTTACAGATTTGTTTTCTTTTTGTCCAAAACTATAAGGAGACACATATTTTTATTAAAAAGGCAGTTTTTATGTTACGCAAAGTTATTGGCAATTTTATTTAAAAATTCAATATTTTTTAAATCGTTTTTATAACTAAAACACACAGTCAATATTTTTTGAAGATTAAAATTTGTTTTTTTCAGTGTTATAGAAAAGTTTTCTTCATTAACAGAGAACACAACAATGACTTTATGACACATTGGATCGAAAATTATAAAAGTGTTCTGTTAAATTATTAATTGCACTGTGTAAAAATATCGCATAGAGTGCATTTTTTTTAATAAAATGGTAATAAAAGATGTATAAAAACAAAACAGTGCTTTTAACCAGTCTTAGATTTTTATTTAAATAAAAATATTAAAGCATATCAATTTTAAAAGAAGGTATTTCGAAATTTCAGAAGAATATTTAAAATGAATATACATCGATTACCAAGAAACGAAAGTTTCAGAATATACCCTGCTGTTCAGTTTTTCATTTATTCAAATAATGAATGTTCGAGTTTTCATTTCCAAATATATTTGTAAAAGTGCAGTAAATACCTTAAGTAATCCTACAACTATATTTCTCAATATTATTCAACTATTTACATCATACCCTTATTTGAATTCGAAGAAAGATTTTGCAAGATGCCATTTTCTTCTCAAAAGTTTCAGTGGTTAATAATATTGCAAACGCATTTATGAAAATTTGCATGCGATGAAAAGAATAGATTTGAATTTCGTTTGTAAACTACAAAGTGGCACTGGTATTTCGAAGATTTCTTCCGTTCTGAAATGAACAATAACAATTCTTTCTGATTATTTGTCTAAGAATTATTGTTCAGTAAATTCGATACTTTAGTTACACTGTCTGAAATTTCTCTGTAAAAATGGTTAAATAGCAATTTCTTTAATCGTTATTTTATCATATTCAACCAAAACTGTCAAAAAACCACAAAAAAGATGATATTCAAACTTGTAAGTGTCAGAAAAAACGTTTATTTATTGTTTTAGTCTAATACAGATAACAACCAGAATTCTAACCTTGCCAACTAGGCCCATCTTATGAAGCCATTCTGTTTCGTGCAGTTGAGTACATACTGTAGCTGAGAAGGAAAATTGGTTAATTTCATGACCGGCAGTACAGGGGTTCTAATCAAAATTTGACACTACAATATTTCCCCCATTTCTTCAATACATGAAGAGTTTCCAATGTCCCGCACTCTTCAATCGGTGACCCTGGACTATTAGAATACGAAACTATCATTAACGCATAAATGGCGCATCACCAACAAAGCTCCAATGCCCTTTTAACATTAATTTTTATGGTTTAGAAACTATGCTAGTTGTAAATAGTTACAAAACCGTATAGTTTTTAATTCAGTGCTTTTTGTCCGCACCATTGTAAACGGTTTTAAAACCATAAAGGTAAAAAAATGTTCCTAACCGTAAACTTTAAAGTTAATCTGATGGACAGACTGCTGCCGGCCATTTAACCGTATTTTCAGAATGGAAATTCTAACAGCGGACTAATGACATCAAATTCATTAAAATTTTTCTTGTTTCACGGATTTTGAACCATTGTTGGATTTTTTTTTGGCAATTAAATCTGCAACATCTCTGAATGTTTGAGATTTTGAATTTGCGTTAAGTATTAACGATTAAAAAATATTTGTTTTAGAATTGTTCCAGTTGTACACATGAACGAATTTTTTTTATAACCATGATTTTTATAATTAATTATTTAAAAAATTCTACAAATGAGAGAAAATGTGTCAGTAAAACACTGGATGCCATTTACACGTTAAACTTTTGCACACGTATCCTTATTCTGTATACTTTATCATCAAATAAGTACGAGTGCAACCCCTAAAAATGACTTTGTGAATGTTTATGAATTCTAGGAAAAAGTGTACACTGTTAAAAAATTCCTGATGAATTACAGTAAAAAGTTTCGAAACTCAGCATGCCAGTAACCTATCTATTAAATCCAATTTACCGTAAAAGTTTACGGAGCAAAAAATCCGATATACTGTAGTTTTTACTGTAATGTTTACAGAATCACTATAATTAAGTAAATATTACACCGGAAATTACTGTATATATTTTTTCAGTAACAATGGATTTTACGGTGAAACATGATGGCATCCTCTGTGCAGGTACTTTTTACCATAATTTTATCAAGAATTTTTTACTGATTAGGCAAAGTTGATCAAAGCATTTGGGTAAATGAGGTTTTAGTATTTTTTCTCTGCAGAAAATCGCACACGAAGTTAATTTTTTTCCTGTAATAAAATACATTATGTATAAATTATGAACCAATGTTTAAATTGAGTTTAAAACCTTTATTTTAATTTAAAAATAAATAAAAGGAACATCAGTTAGAAATGAAGGCATTCTGCAATTTTGCAATTAAATGAATTATATTTATTTTAAAGAATCACTAATTTTAGAATCAATGTATACAGTTTTTTATTTATTCAACTGATGAATTTAGTAGTTTCTATTTCGAAATATATATTTGTAAAAGGACCGAAAACAGTCTAATACAGCATTTATACTTCTCAACTTTATTCAGCTATTTACTTCTTACATTATTTGAATCTGAAGAGGATTTTGTAAAACGCAATTTTTCTTTTCACAAGTTCCCCCGGTTGCAAATGTATCGATGGGGATTTGCATACGATGAAAGGACTAGTTTCAAATTTCGTTAGATAACTGCAAAATAGCTCTTGCACTTTAAATACTTCTTTCTTTCTAACAAAAGCAACAATAATTCTTCCAGATTATTTTTCAAAGAATTACTATTTGGTAAATAGGATTCATTAACTAGTTTACATGTAAAATTCATTCAATGCTTCTTATTTTATTAATTTCGAATCAACATTGCATATTTTTAGAAAATAAAATTAAAATATCTTAGTATTTTAATTTTATTTTATGTTTGCATCTTTTAATAGCTTTAAATTTCAGATAAATACTTAATTCCAATAAAAATATTTATTTTCTCTTTTGCGTATGTAACTGACTTTTGTTTTTGAAAACACCATTCTTAACTATTCAAATTCATTTTACTGAATACATTTTTCTCACTCATATAAACTTTGTTTTGAGATCCAACGTTTTCTCATTGATTGAAATGTTGTTTCTTAATGAACAAATTTCTTAGATTAAAGTCCTCCATGATTTTCTCCCAAATTTCTCTTAAGACTTGATCCAAGAGTTCCCTTGTCTTCTGAATCGGGTTCAAAATTATAAGGCCATGGAGTTTAACATCACTATTTTGAGTCGTAAACTCAAAATAGGGTCGGCTCTTCAACAATGACCGTAAAGTAAACGAATATATAGTTATATATTTAAGAAAAATATTCAATGTTCGATATTCTTAAACTGCAGCCTTTAGATACTATCAGAAAAAAGTGCTGATACCAACTGATACTATCAATAAGAAGTATTGCTGAAATCTAAAGAGATTGTCAGTGCTTCGATAATATCGGTACTTCAATCGTATCGAAACCTTTTCAATGCACACGAGATATCTTTTTAAAGGCTCTATTTTAAACCAAGCATTTTTATTAATTTGCAAAGGAATATCTTCAATCATGAGAAATATAAATATTAATGATAATAACGTAAGTAAAAATAATGTGAAAAGTAAATGAATGAAATGATGCCAGAAAAGAAACGAATCAGTGAACCAGTTTGCTAATTAAATGACAAATTTTTAAAACCCATATTCTGCAGTACCGTATTTGACTATTACAGTTTTTTCAACTCTTCTCTATCTTTTCTTTATTTAACTTGGTGCTAAGTGCAGCAGTATTATATGCATATAAAATTAACTCCTTCAAAAGGTCAGAATGTGCCCATGGAGGTCACAGTTTCAATTGAAGCTATACTAATAATCCTGACTAATAATTAATTGCATCTATTAGAATGATGTTTCAGTATAAAGAGATGAATTTGTATGCTTACTTTGATCATGATGCGAGGAATAGCTTTCGAGAACTCTGGATACAAGATCTACTTTTTGGACAAGCGAATCGAACAGATGAAGGGGCAGAGTAACAGCGACATCCTGGTAAGGAACACTCGAACAGTCTCCAGCACCATAAACGTTTGCAGCTTCAATGCTGTCCAATAACTTCTCCAGAAAAGATTCTTCACTCTCATCCATCACCTAGAAATAAAACAATAAATAAATTGAATTCCTCAATGATAATATACCATGTAAAAATAATTTCTCCAATAATTTAAAAATGAAATTACATGCCGTAGACTAATTGAAAAATCTAGTTCTTAGTAGATGTCGCCTGATGAGTAATTGGAGAACTATGAAGTAATTGGAAAACAATAAATAAATCGAATTCCTCAATGATAATATACCGTGTGAAAATAATTTCTCCCATAAAAAATAATTTCTCCAATAATTATAAAGTTAATTAACATGCCATAGGCCAATAGAAAAATTTGGTTCGTTGTAGATGTTGCCTGATGAGTAATTGGAAAACAATAAATAAATTGAATTCCTCAATGATAATATAACCTTGAAAAATAATTTCTCCAATAATTAAAAAATTAAATTATATGCCATTGGCTAATTGAAAAATCTGTTTTTTAGTAGATGCCGCCGGAGGAGTAATTGGAAAATTCTTCAGTATTTTCTAATTTAGATGAAATTTTTAAAGTTTATTGCAATAAGCCTAAATGCCTTAAAGTTTATTACAAAATGCATGAGGGATTACTCAATCAGATTGAATTTCTTTTAATGACAATCACAATAAACTTTGCAATAAGCACTTACTACTGAATGCTTATTACAAACTGAAAGAAAATAATCTAGTAATTGAATAATAAATCATAAATTTTTCAATTTTCCTAAAAAGGATAGCAGTGGCTCAGGAAATAGAGTACTTGCCTCCCAATGACATGAATAAGGTTCAGCGATACGGATTCTACTTGCGGCTCGCACCGAACACAATGTTGGCATAAAATATCGTCATTGATAAAGGAATCATGGGTTCAAATCCCTTTGCTACCGGCCCAACTATGGGTGGTTTTCGTGCTTTTCCTCTCCGTTTAACGAAAATACAGTCCCACCAAAAAGTTCTGCACGAAGACTGGTTTTTCTCAATATTTGATCAAAAGGTTCCTTTGTCTTCTGTGTTAGATTCAAATCCAATAAGTTTCAGAGTTGAAAATTGATAGCCGTAAGCTCACAAGAGGGTTAGCTGTTTAAAGCTAGTTATAAAAAAATTGCCTTAAAGTATGACAGATCATTGCAATTAACCAAAACACTGTTTAGCTAATTAGAAAAAGCTGCAAATTTTTCCAATTAGTTTGGCGCATTGCAAAATAGCTGTTCTTGTTAGAGAAGTACCAATTAACTTAAGATGTGAATATCGTAGAATCAAATAAAATCTAGATTTCCATCCAGTAATTAGAAAATCAGCATTAAAAATAACCAGCAATTAAAAAAATCAAAGCAAAAAGAAAAAAAAACAATAGAGACAGAAATAGACAGTTTTCTGCGTTTTGTTTTGAAAACCAGAAAACTTATAATCAGAAAATCTCAATATTAGTTATCTAGTTCATTGACAGATAGAGCTGCTGACTGAATTAACAAAACCCTTTAGTGCATGTTGGAAAGTCGTGTGGAAAAAGTTTGTGAAAAGTAAATTTTAATTAATGGCAGGATATTAATCGAAGTTATTTACTTTCAAAAGTTATCTTCCTACCTCACAAATCTCAAACGATTTGCCTACAAACCCTGTACATTAAAAAGAAATTTTAATAATAATAAACGAAAAAATTCAGGTTTTTCAAAATAATTTCTTGCACCAAAAATAAAGGATGGTATTAAATAAAAATATTTCACGAATAAATAAGTTTTATAAAATGCTTAACCGAACAATAATTAAAGCATCAAACAAAAAGTCTATATCAAAATTGATTTCCTTCTGCGTAACAAAAACAGATGTAAATTTGCGAGCATAAAACAGAGAGAGAGAGGCTTTTATTTTGTAATAAAAAGGGGATTTAATCACATATTCCTGAGAATCTTTGATAAAACGCTGATTACGCTTTTTTTTCCTTAGTTATGTAACGAGGTATTGTACCAAGATCGTAAAAATGGATGGTGGAATCTTATCTATTTGGGGTATTCAGATGTAAAAAGAGAATAGTTTCGATGAAGAAAATGGATCCCTGATGTTGCAAAAGAACAAAAAGAAAAACTTATGGATGCAAGTATCAGCATTGAGAAGCTGTTAAGGGTTTTGATAAAGAGAGTGTATTAAGAGTAGCACATTCTCAATATTTATAAGTAATGAGAAATCAATATTAATATAGAGACGATCAGGATTTTCTTAGTAAATAGTACGACACCAAGGGTATTAATAACACAAGGAAACAATTTTTATTGTTGTATTTATACAAATACTTCATTCTGCCTAATTCGGGTGTGAGATTTCAAATCCAAAATTAGTTTTGTTCCAAAAGCAACAGAGTTTTGTTCCATGATATTTGTCGTCTTTTTTTGTGGAAATGTACAAGTTTAAAAATGTTATATGAAACAAAGGGTCGCTTAAATGTTGCGACGAACTTTTAGGGGAGTTAGGGCATACCATTATAATTAAAATTTCATAGGAACCCATACCCTGAAATATCATTGTATGCGGCTGAAGATGCTTGTCCACTGATCAGAAGCGCAGGAAGAAATAGTTCATAATAAGAAAGTACTCCTAGTGGCGTATGACGACAGTTCTGAACATTTGTTCTTATGCAGTTTTAATCCTGATGATGTGTCCTTTCTCCCCTAGAAGTTTATCGTAGCATTTACGAGACACCCCTAACATATATATATATATATA
>NC_092211.1:40822164-40836796 GCF_043381705.1 Parasteatoda tepidariorum | reverse complement strand
TTAAAATGCAGAATATTAGTGAAGCAATATTTGATAATTTATTTTGCTAATATGTTTCTTATTTAGCTAATGTTTTGATTTTTTCACCATGTACAATCTAAATAGCTAATATACTTTTTTAAAAGCCAATAAGAACATTGGTAGAATTCTTCTACATAAGTACAATACTATGTCTTTGATGATAAAATACTATGTCTTTGATGATAATATATTATGTCTTTGTGCTAGAACATTGTGTTCATTGGTGAGCGAGCGCAGCGAGCCATGGTTCACGGCGTGAACCACATAGGATTGCGTAGCAATTCTCGGGGGTTGGCGAGCGTTAGCGAGCAGGGTGCGGAGCCTCCTAGTATATACTTAATTTTTTTAAAAATAGTGTTGGTTAAAAAGATTATAAATTAAGTTTATAAATGCAAGGAATATATTGAAAGCATACATTTTACTACCACTTTAAGTATAGAAATAAAATTTTACGCTAAATGCGTAAAAGTTGGTAGGTATGTACGAACTACTGTACAGTACACAAATAAATATTTATTCAGGCATGCTACGGTAATTGAAAGGCGTGACTTAAAATTTTACATTTAAGGTTCTTTCACTTACTCGGTAAACATAAAGTACTCAAAAGAAAAAAAATGGAACACTCAGAATAACTTTTGATTTAATGATCAGATTTTCACGTTCTATGACTCAATTTCAATGGTTCAAGAGGGTGATCTCAAAAATTCTAATTACTTAGTGGTAGCGATATTTTAAATTACGAAATTAGACACTAAAGCGTATTTTTTCTGGAATAAACATATACTTTTTTTACGATGGATTTGGATTTCTGACCTTCATTATACAGAGGGAAGCCGTAATTTGGGCAATATGGTCCCAATAGTTCTTTCAGTGATCGAAAGTTTGAACACCATAATGTCAACTCTACCTTTTAAGTATTTGTCAGATCTCGAGAACTTTTTATGTGCATTAAAAGAAATTGACACACAATTATGAAATATGTTTAACTAAAGATGATTTCACGCAAAAGTTTATTTTTTATTGTTATTTAATATTTTTTTTGTTATTTATCTAGCACACTGAGATGCGATCACTTAATTAAAAGTTTTTCAGGGTGTTCCACTTTTTTTCCTCACTGAATCATGGTAATGCTGTGAAACTTGATTTACTAATAAGTTTAGTACCCAGCAGGCCTCAGCCGAACATATCCTTGACTTTTTGGGTCTTTCTAAGGAGGGCTTCTTGTCATTGACTTTTTGGGGGGCAACAACCTATTGGATCTTGTCTGACTTCGTTAGACAATAGGAGGATAAGGAACAACAACAACAACAAGTTTAGTACTATAATAAAATTGCAGCAAATTTGGTTTGAGGACAATTGTGAAATGTTGATTGTAAACCATTTATTAGCAATGAAAACGTAAGTAAACCATTAACAAAAATGAATAAATAAAAATAATCTTAACTTTCACGAATGATATTTTCGCAACAATGATCAGTCAACCACATGAGTTAGTTTTAAATAGTCCCTTTTTATTTAAAGTTTAGGATTTACTAAATTAATTGTATTTAATTGATTTTCTTAATATTAAATAAAGCAATAAGAAAACTTCGAAAACTGAAGAAAGTTAAGAGACATTGATTCCTTATTAACCCTTTCTGACATGTGTTCAGTGTGGCAGCACTTATTACAAAAATACTTCACACAACAAGAAGCATAAAACTATTTGCTTATAAACGTCTACCGTTTTTTAATAATCAAAACAACATAGAGCTCAAATACATCGCAGTTGCTAATATGCAATCTGGCTAAACTTTTCAACTGAAATTTGTTGCGCTGGGAAGGTTAAACCATAATATTATTCACATTTACTAAGTTATTTTAGTAAGGTGTAGACTTGAACTTTATGATCAAGTTCCATGATTATGTGGTTAAACGGCAAGTTGCGGTCACAGTGCTAGTACAGTAAAACCAGACTGAAAATCTTGCTCAGTTTCAAACCGTATTAAAATCGTAGTAATGCTTACGCAGTAAATCGTAGTAATATGCTTCAGTATAATACTGAATCATATATTATCTATATATACTGAGTATAATACTGAATTCAGTATAATACTAACGCAACAGTGCTTTCATACCCTCTCCATGGTAGCGTTAAACGTTTAGCGCAACCTTGTTGGAAGTCGCATTAGAAGTTTCACTGTTGAAGTGATTGCAAGAATTGCTAAGCTTAACAGCTTATTAAGATCACAGAGAATTCGATTTGATGAAAGCGGTGAAATTTTTATAATGCATCTTTGAATGATCTAGAAATAGAAATCATATAGGTTCATAAAGTTTTATCGTAAAGGACAAGAAAAATTAAAACTAGGAATGATGTTTTTTCTACAATGAATAGTCAAACAAAATGTTGACTCATATATTAACAATGGCCAGATTCGCTGAGATTTATTAACAATTCATATTTAATCATGCTTCAATGGCTGTTATAGTACATACGAGCAAGCGTGTGATTATAACTTATAATACACGGACACGGGCATGCTTTTTTTTAAACTAGTCAATAGTTATTTTGTTTGTCTTACATCAACCTTTTTAAACCAAAATTCATTTAAATCGGCCTTTTATTTCTGAAGTTATAGACGAAATAGGAAAATTATCTTAATTTTAAACACCAATATTTATCGAGCGTTATGATGGATTTTTCTAGCAAGTTGCCTCTTCTTAAAAGATAAAACCATTAGAATTGAATAAGCATATTGTTGAGTTTGATACTTTATTAAGACCAAAACTGAGTTTGATATTTTTCATCGTCATTTCTTCAGTAATAATCAACTGGTTCACCACAATTTGTTTTCTCTATTAAACATTAATTAGCTTCCCGAATGTGTGAAGAGTACTTTTTTGTCTCAATTTTTGACAATGATTCTAAAATTGTATATTAAAGGGTTTAGTACGAAACATCCAGTATGAATCAAATATGCAATAACATTGCATATTTGAGAAAAATGATTATTGTTTACAAATAATTTAAAATAAAAAGTGTACTGACATGGAAGATGATTAAAACTCTGATAAAATAATCAGTTGAATTAAAATTTCTTTCAAAGACTATAGCTCGTTTTGAATTTGGATAACTTATTTTCTTAACATGTTTTAATTTATACTTACAGTTTAATTATTTTAATTTATACTCACAGGGTAAATTGTATTAATCTATGATTATAGTTTATTAATTTTCATTTATTTTCTCTGTTAAACATTAATTAGTCACCCTAATGTGAGTGGAGTACTTTTTTGTCTCCATGTTTGACACTGATTCTAAAATTGTATATTAAAGGGTTTAGAACGAAACATCTAGTATGAATTAATAACGTTGCATATTTGAGAAAAATGATTATTTTTTACAAATAATTTAAAATAAAAAGTGTACTGACATGGAAGGTGATTAAAACTCTGATAAAATAATAAGTTAAATTAAAATTTCTTTCAAAGACTGTAGCTCGTTTTGAATTTGGATAACTTATTTTCCTAACATGTTTTTATTTATACTTACAGTTTAATTATTTTAACTTATACTCACAGCGTTAGTTGTTTTAATCTATGATCATAGTTCATTAATTCTCATTTGTTTGCTCTGTTAGACATTGATTAATTACCCCAATGTGAGTAGAGTACTTTTTTGTTTAAATTTTTGACAATGATTATAAAATTGTACACTGGTGGACAAAATTAAGAGATGGAAAGCATTTTCGCACATGCAAGATACCCGCACACCGCTCCATGTGTTTGCCAATGGTTCCGTGATTGCCCAGAGGTACAGGTAGGAGGTCCTAGAGCTCTATGTGAGTCTTTTCAGGGGCGCTGTTGGCCCTGAGTTCATTTTTATGGACGACAATGCGCGACCACATAGGACTCTCCTGGTTGATGAGTATCTGGAAAGTGAGGATATTCAACGAATGGATTGGGCAGCCAAATCCCTTGACCTGAGTCCTATTGAACATGCTTGGGATGCTCTTGGGAGAGCTATCGCGATGCGCCAACCTCCACCCAGAACCATTCTGGAGTTAAAAATTGCTCTGGTGGAAGAATGGGGGGGGGGAGGGTCTTCCACAAGTCCTCCTTAACTCCCTTATTAACAGCATGCATACTCGTTGTGCATGCTGTCTGTCTGTCAGGGGTGACCATACACCTTACTAGAGGCAACACACACTGTACAAGCCTCACTTTTATTGTCATCTTTTATCCTTAAGTTCAGACTACATTGGATTTATTGGCAATAGATCTTGCCAGTGAATGACACTTTCATTTTTGTTTTGCATACTTTATTATCATGGAATAGGCTATATCCATACCAAATTTCATTTATTTATATTCAGTATATTTGAGATATTTGGAAAAATGTCTTCCATCTCTTAATTTTGTCCACCAGTGCATATTAAAGGGTTGAGTACGAAAAATCCATTCATAAAAAGCACTATTTTTGACGTGACTTTTGTTCACTTTTCTTGACTTATTTTTAATAAGTCTTTAAAACAAAATATTGCCTAAATGAATATATTTATTATATCTCTAGTTATGATGATATTTATTCAGTTTATTTAGCTAAAAGAATTTAAAGAGATATGGGATTTATCTTTTCTACTATAAAGCACATTTCTAAACTAATTTGAAATACTTCATCTGGAATTTAAAATTTTACTAAAAGAAATAAATAAATAAAATAACTATCTATATTTTTAGAGATTATTATATTTTATCCAGCTCATATATTTAAGTTTTTCAATAAAATGAAAAAGAAAATTGGAATTTTCTCCTGATTTCAATTTAAAATAAATTGGAGTCGAAATTTAAAATAATGAATTATATTTTTATAAACATTTTAAATACGCGTAATTTTTTTTATTATCCCTTCGGTACGTAATATTTTTTTTTTGAAAAGTAGACAGGCATTTGAAAAGTTTTATGAATATTGTTTAGTTTATAGGAAAAAAAACAGAAATAATTCAGAACTATAAATGTGACTAAAAAGTGAATGTTCGTTTAGCATTCTATTATTAAATAAAATGAACCCTAAACTGATTTGAACTGAATTCATAGAACAAGACATAAGATTTTAAGTGTTTTTTTATAAAGTTTATTGATGCTTTTTGAAAATTTTGTTTGAGTTTTAAATAATGATTAAGATTTAAAGTTAAACATTTAAGAATTTATTCCAACTGTAAAATCTAACTAGAATTTGTCAGGAGTGTAAAAGTTTTAATTAAAATGCAAATAAGGATAACAAGTCATTACCCGAGTTTTGATTTATATTCAAACTTGGGGTACTGATATTTTTAATTTTCTACTGTTTCGTCTGTTCTAATGGAAAATAAACTTTGCAGTTATAGTTAGGCATTTCTAAAATAATTTGTACTCTCACTTTATAAAAATAAATAATAGTATAGAAATAATAAATGAATAACATTTTTAGAAGTGATGATTGCCGTGTTGTTCGTCACATATTTGCTCTTTCTACTTTTGTTTATTATATATTATTTACATTCACTTTTGTTCTCATCTTCAGTACGATTTGAGCTAGTGTTTAATTCTTACTGGCTTTTTCCATGAAAGCTATACGCTGAACCTTATGATAGGATAAAATACGAGCTTTTCTCGAACATTTCGGAGGTAAACGAGCACCCATATTGTTCTGATATATTAGAGTAATTTCTTTTTCAAGAATATTCTAAGTTCTTGGTTTAAATATGGTCACCTAAAATCAATGGATGACACTACAAACTATTACGTAACGGCTGCAAGGTTTATGATTTCGTTCTGATGACGCTAGCGAGAGTTTTTATAAAAAAGGTAGGTGTTTTCCAAATTTTGTAGTAATAGGATTTTTATGCTTTACAGCAAAAAATTTGTATTTGTCCGCTTTTGTATTTGTATAGACGCAAATTGCTTGATAGAATAAAAAAAACTCAAACTGAAAGATTGCAAAGGATAGAATTTATTTCTTATTTACATTTTATAATTCCTTATTTGATTATCATGAGATTTGAAATCAGCGATATTTTCTTTATGATATCTATTCAGCCATGCACTTTATAATTAACATTTTTATCTTTATTTAACGAAAAGGTGTAGTAGCTGTAGTATTTTATTTACGTTGCTCTAGATCTGCTTTATGGGCTATAGGCGACGATCTGGGAAACGCAATTTTAATCCTCTGCAGAGAGTATGACTCCCTAGCGTTGGTAGCTGGACTTAGACTTGAGAACTTAGGATCTGAGAAAACGAGAACATTACGGTCGAACAATTTAGCTGATGAAAGTGGTCAGTAACTGATCTCAGTTACAGATGCTTAAGGCTGTTTTTCGAATACTCCGTCGTAATATGAAATGATGCCTTTAGCGAATAATTTGTAACTGCTGTGAGTTTGAGTTACTCATGACTGTTTGGTCAAGTTTCGCCTATCTAAGGCCAGCGCTGTCAACACTTATTTCGAAAATTATGCAAAACGTCAATATGTAGAAAAGCCACAGTTTTGTAAAAATGAAAAACGTTAGTTGTCTAATTCTTTAATATTTAAAAACTCACCGCAATGCTGCATTACCTGGGCTCATTAAAATTTGCAAAAATTATGAATAAAGTAATAGATTTGGTAATTTTTATCTAGTTGAACTACTTTCTTTAAAAATGTCGCAAATCAGCGATTTTTAAGAAAGTTTAATTACTTTTAAAATATTTAAGTTATTTATCTGTTCTAACACCAAGATATTTTTCACGCAAGATTATACTTTAAAAGCATCTCTTTGCTTCAAGTGTAAGGTACTCAAACTCTGTTTTTATTACCCATTGGCAAAATGGGTGTTGTTTTGAGTTTGATGGCGTGCTCACTTTATTTGGACGTCATCATACTTTTCAGTGTTCAAGAACAATAGTAAATAGTGCGCATGCGTTGCCATTGCATGCGCTGCTGTGGCGACAGCAGCTGTTTGATAATTGTTCTAGAATTCTTTTTTTTTTCACCAGCAGACATTTTTAATGTATTTACATAATTATAATTTAGAGTATTTTCATTATTAACTTATAATTACTGTCTTGTTGGTGATTATAATATATATATATATGAATACTGAAGAAGGAAAAGTATTTTGTGATTTCTTAAAACACGTATATAGGCAGGATTTGAAAACTAATCCGACGACAAACATCAATTGAAACAGTTTTTGCAACCCATGATTTGAAATGCTGTGGCATTTATTGGAGTCAATCCAGAAAAGAAAAAAAAATATTTGACCAATAGGTAACCAGGAATCGTAATAAAGCTATCAAATTTTTTAAATATTTTTTTCATTTTCTTTAGAGACAAAGCTTCGAAAAACAGCGTTAACTTTAGTGATCTACTATAGGGGAAAGTCTCTAACGACCACTCCTATAAAGGACGATACAAAGAAATTTTTTGTACTAGCAAAATAATTTAAATTATACTTAAAGCAAAGCTAACCTTTGAACATAGCTCATATCACAGAGAGCCTGTTTTCACCAATTTTTATGGCTTTGCCAAATAATACTTTTTATCGCAAAATTTGGCAATATTTTAAAAGTCTTGTCGAATGCACGTAATTAGAATATAACATTTTATTAAGTTTTAGTCGAATATTAATCTACTTTAGTTTATTTGAATTCGCTCTTTGTACATTCTCAATAAACTGCCATCGCTAAAACTGCACTTTAGACATTTTTTCCAATTACATAAACTTAAACATAGTTTCAGATCCTAAGTCATAATATTATAGATTGTAATACCTTCATTTAGAAACAGAATTAAATTAAAACAATGTAATTCAGTAGTATTTAGTTTTGAAAAGTACTAAAAACTGCAATCGGTCTAGGCTAAAGATTTAAATTTCAAAAATTGATAAGTTTTCCTCAAAAGTTTAAACTCTTTCATTCAAGCGTCACGTCAATAATTACATTGCATAAGACAACAATAATTTAAATCAATATTAGTTCAACATCTATAAGACATTTGTAGAATAAAAAAAGCTTAAATTATCAAATTCTTTTAAAATAATTATTTAATATTTTTGAATGTGATATCAAAATACGATGGTACTTAGTTTCCGGTATTATAATGATACTACAATTCCAGACTTTTCAAATAAATAAATATTTCACCAGTATTTTTAATTAATAAAAATACAGAAATGTGGATAAGAGCTACACAATATTTTTTTATTTTAAAAATGAAGCACTTATACTGACAGTAAACATTGTTTTTTTTTCATATTTTACAGTTCAATTTTGAATGTAAGTCATTGTCAAGACATCATTTTGAAATATTAAAACATTTCGGAGATTTATAAGATTTAAATTTTTAATCTGATTTAAATTTCTTGAACCTTTGTAAACAAAAAATAAAGATTCATGGAGATATAAGACCAGATAAAATTACCGCACTGCATAGTAATGCCATTTCTAACAAATGAACCCTAATTCTTTATAATTAATCCAAAATAAGCCATATTTAAACCATTCATTTGAAATATTTTCCGTTCATATGGGTCTTTGGATCATCCTCCAGACTGTCGCCAATAGCTCATTGTGCGGTGCTAGTGTGATCAAAAGGATGCAGTTACCTACCAACCGTTTCTATGGAAAAAGTCGTTCATATGGACAGGTTTTCAAAATTATACTTCGTACTACCACAGAAGAAATATAAAGAATTATTAGAAATATAAAACTGATATTAGAAATATAAAACTGAAAAGTAAATTTAACCGATTAAATGGTTTTTGTCATGCTCTAAGGTATCATGATAAAATTACTGCACTTTACAACAATTTCCAAATTTCATCACACATAGTAAAACAGTATTTTATTGTTAATTTTTCCAAAATCATTACCATAGCGCTTCAGTAAAAATTAACGAGTTCTCATAGAGCCAGAACACGGTAAATCTTTCCATATACTGGTAATTTTGAACATATTTTTTTCTTAGTGTAGGTATGTATTTGTTCGCCTCGTTTTAAAAATTAATCGCAACTATATTAAAAGCAGTATTTTAAAATCTAAAAAAATATGTTAAATAATCGTAAATTTTGTATAATAATTGACTTTCAAAAACCCATTTTTCTTAAATTTCTAGTCTGGAAATTAGATTGTATTGTATATTTTTTTAAAAATATGCAATTTTGAAATTAGAAACTTTTCTAATTTTTTTTTCAAAATGCTTAAAACATATTAAAGTTTTTATGATTTAGACAAAAATAAATCAAAGATTTTAATTTTAAAGCATTTTTTAGATATTTAAATTTGCTAATAAAAAGTCATACAGAAAATATGTGAATATATTTTTTGCTAAATGGCATTTAAAATATTAATGCACTATTAAATTTATCTTAATTGTAACAGCCAAGTTTTACCAAGTTTGAAGCCAAGTTATTAAACAAGTTTGAAATCAAGAAATTAAAAATTAAATCGGAGATGTCTTTAAATAAATAGTTATGAAACGTTGAAATTAAAAAAAAAATTAAACAAATTTTTTTGTAAATTGAAATGCCTGAAAAATGTTTTACAAAAGATTTGTTTGAACCAACTTTGCCAAAAAATGATCAAATAAAAATCATAGATGCATTTTTTTTAAAATTTACTAAAATATTTCTCCAGATCTCTTTTAATACATAAATGCACTACAAAAACATTAAAATACTAACTAAATAATTAAATTAAAAACACATTTCTTTAAAGTTTTAAAATTGCAATTCTCTTAAAAATATCTCAGAAGAAATATGTGAAAAAATTTTGTTAAATGTTGCCAAAAAATTGCAAAAAAAATTCGTGGTTTTAAGGAAAAGTAACAAAAATGTGTCTCAGATCTCCTTTTTAAACATGCTATGAAATATTAAAAAAAAACAAACATAATTTTTGTAAAAGATTTTAGATTTTACTTTTCTTAAATTATCTCACAGCAGATTTATTAAAAAAAAACTTTGTTAAATAGAGAACCAAAAAATTAAAAAAAAATTCTCGCATTTTGCTTAAAAAAAGTTAAGATGTTTCTCAGCTCTTCTTTAAGAGCTGAGAAACAATTCTTACATGCTGTAAAGAGCTACTTAAAATGCAGTTTTATCCAACCGTCCGATTAATTTGTCTACAGTAAATAAACTCAAAGGATGACTTTAGTGATTTTCCATTGTGTCAACAAAACGTGGCTGTGATCATTTGATACTCTCTTCAATCAATATACAACTTCAATCATCTCTACTCACGTGAAAGTTATCGTTGAAATTCATCAATGGTTGAATTCAAGTAACTCAACTAGAAAAGGTAAATATTTTATCATGGCATATATACTTTCTGAGCCTTTGGTTTCAATGAAATCAATACATAAAAGGATTGGATCTTACAATTAAGATTAATTCGTGAAAGATTTATTAGGATGAATTTAGGCTTGCATAAATTTTAAGGTTATTTAAAGGAATATTTTTTTCTATTTATTTATAAATTTTCTTCTATTTGAGTGATTTTGTGCTTTTTTAATTAAGTAGAAAAAATTAATTACTTTTAATGGTGGTGATAAAATACTATCAATGAATTCCTAGGAGCACAGGCGCTAAAATAATTGAAATAAAATTTTAGATTTGTTATTTGAAAGTAAATGATTTATAATAATAAATAGAGCTCTTACCGTTACGGTTTCAGTGAAAAAGAAATAGTAACTTATTAATCTGAATTGTAAAAAAAAAAAAAACCTAATTGTGTTACCTTTTAAGACATATGGATAAAAAGATTTCTGCTCTTTTTACATGAAGAAAGAAATTGGGTAAAATTACCGTACCAAATGGTAATGATATTTCAAGTACAAAATAAATGATTCCGTTTGATTAAACCAACTTATACGGTATCTAAACTATTAGTTCATTAATTGTTATTTCTTAGTTATTCTATGTTGGGGTACCTTTTCATAGATGAAGGTTGACAATGTCAATAACCACTATCCCCGCATTGGTGACCGGGATGTGATGTGAACACNCCCTCCGCAGAGGATCAAAATTGTGATGGCATGTCTTCGGATCATCCTCCGGGATGTTTCCCAGACCGTCGCCAATAGCCCATTGTGCTGTTCTAGTGCGACAGAAATGATGCAGTTACCTACCTACCGTTTATATGGAAAAAGCTGACAGGTTTTCAAAATTATACTTCTTACTACCACACATTTAGTAAGAAATATAAAACTGAGAAGTAAATTTAACCGATTAAATGGTTTTTATGTCATGCTCTAAGGTATCACGATGAAATTACTACAACTTACAACATTTTCCAAATTTCATCACACATAATAAATATCATATTTCATTGTTAATTTTTCCAAAATCATTACCAAAGCGCTTCAGTAAAAATTAACGAGATTTTCAGAAAAATTAATGAGTTCCCATAGAGCCACATACACGGTAAATTTTACCATATTCTGGTAATTTTGAACATGCTTTTCTTTTCTTAGGGTAGGTATGTATTTGTTTGTCTTGCTTTAAAAATTAATCGTAACAATTTCAAAAGTGTTTTAAATTCCAAAAAAATACGTTAAATAATCGTAAATTTTGTGTAATAATTGACTTTGAAAACCCCATTTTTCTTAAATTTCTAGTTATTAAATTATATTTTATTACATATTTTTTTAAAAATATGCAATTTTGAAATTAAGAAACTTTTTCAATTTTTTTCAAAATGCTTAAAACATATTAAAGTTTTATGATTTAGACAAAAATAAATCAACCTTTTTAATTTTAAACAATTTTTTAGCTATTTAAATTTGCTAATAAAATGTCTTACAGAAACTATGTGAATATATTTTTTGTTAAATGGCATTTAAAGCATTTATGCATTATTAAATTTATCTTAATTGTAACAGTCAAGTTTTACCAAGTTTGAAGCCAAGTTATTAAACAAGTTTGAAGTCAAGAAATTAAAAATTAAACCCGAGATGTCTTTAAATAAATAGTTATGAAACGTTGAAATTTACAAAAAAATTTGTTTACATTTTTTTTTTAATTTCCATTTCCTGAAAAATGTTTCACAAAAGATTTGTTTGAAACAACTTTGCCAAAAAATTATAAAATAAAATCATATGCATTTTATCTTAAAAATTGCAAAAATATTCCTCGAATCTCTTTGCACTACAAAATGCACTACAAAAACATTAAAATACTAACTAAATAATTAAATCAAAAACATATTTTTTTAAAGTTTTAAAATTGCAATTCTCTTAAAAATATCTATGTGAAAAGAAATATGTGAAAAAAATTTGGTTAAAGGTTTCCAAAAAATTACAAAAAAACTACGTAGTTTTAGGGAAAAGTAACTAAAATGCGTCTCAAATCTCCTTTTCAAACATGCTATGAAATATTTAAAAATAAAAACATAATTTTTTAAAGGATTTTAGATTGTACTTTTCTTGAAATATCTTACAGCAGATTTATTAAAAAAAAACTTTGTTAAATAGAGAACCAAAAAAAAAAAAAAAAAAAAATTCTCGCATTCTTCTTAAAAAAAGTTAAGATGTTTCTCAGCTCTTCTTTGAGAGCTGAGAAACAATTCTTACACGCTGTAAAGAGCTACTTAAAATGCAGCTTTATTCAACCGTTCAATTAATTTGTCTACAGTAAATAAACTCAAAGGATGAATTTTCCATTGTGTCAACAAAACGTGGCTGTGATCATTTGATACGCTCTTCAATCAATATACAACTTCAATCATCTCTACTCACGTGAAAGTTATCGTTTAAATTCATCAATGGTTGAATTCAAGTAACTCAACTAGAAGAGGTAAATATTTTATCATGGCATATATACTTTCTGAGCTTTTTGTTTCAATGAAATCAATACATAGAAGGATTGGATCTTACAATTAAGATTAATTCGTGAAAGATTTATTAGGATGAATTTATGCTTGTATAAATTTTAAGGTTATTTAAAGGAATATTTTTTTCTATTTATTTATAAATTTTCTTCTATTTGAGTGATTTTGTGCTTTTTTAATTAAGTAGAAAAAATTAATTACTTTTAATGGTGGTGATAAAATACTATCAATGAATTCCTAGGAGCACAGGCGCTAAAATAATTGAAATAAAATTTTAGATTTGTTATTTGAAAGTAAATGATTTATAATAATAAATAGAGCTCTTACCGTTACGGTTTCAGTGAAAAAGAAATAGTAACTTATTAATCTGAATTGTAAAAAAAAAAAAAACCTAATTGTGTTACCTTTTAAGACATATGGATAAAAAGATTTCTGCTCTTTTTACATGAAGAAAGAAATTGGGTAAAATTACCGTACCAAATGGTAATGATATTTCAAGTACAAAATAAATGATTCCGTTTGATTAAACCAACTTATACGGTATCTAAACTATTAGTTCATTAATTGTTATTTCTTAGTTATTCTATGTTGGGGTACCTTTTCATAGATGAAGGTTGACAATGTCAATAACCACTATCCCCGCATTGGTGACCGGGATGTGATGTGAACACGCCTACCTTGACAGAAGCTCCCACTTCAACACGCCTACTAAGATGGATGGACAGCATTGAACATCCATCTTGCTACTTGTGACTGCGACTTGCTACTTGTGACTGAGACAATATCCACCTTCTCGAGCTGTTGCCACTCAATCTCTATCACACACATCGTCAGCCTGTATACGCTCGACTGCTAATCTAACACAGTAGGACAACTACCATGGACTTACTACAGCTCTCAAACTTAATACCGCTCTCACGATCAGCAAAAGTACGGTGATCTTAATACAGCTCTCCTGGCTTCTCAAAAAATATCAATGAATCAGCTAGTGGTATCCCGTTCATCGAATTCTATCACAGATAAAATTCAGGGAGTATTGTAGTGTATCTACCACTACCAAAGTACAATTCCGATTCACTAGTGTATAAGAAATGTTAACTCGATTCTATGTTGGGGTACCTTTTCATAGATGAAGGTTGACATTGTCGACAACCACTATCCTTAATTGGGAAATTGGCTAGTGGACAAATACCTCTAATAAAATACTTTTATAAGTAACATTAAAACATTATGATATATTTTTTTTCTAATCGAAATGAAAACCATGTTGATTTTTTTTCCATAGGAGCAAAGAATAACGATAAATACCCTACGCTCACGTTTAATATAAATATAAATAATTTTATATCATCATGCGGCGATGGAACTAACTCTAAAATAAAGTAATGTTTAGTATATATTAATAAAAAAAAAATTCTGTTGATCTCCCTCAAAAAAAAAAAAAAAAAAAAAAAAAAAAAAAAAAAAAAAATTCAACCCGCATTACTTATTGGCAATGTGATCTTTGTAAAGTTTCAACAGAAGAGAAGAAAAATTCCAATTTCTTCATTTTTGCACTACTGCATTTTCAAAAGCGCCAGACATCTTTATGACTTACAGTAAACAATAAAGAAAGATCCCATTTTATTTTAAGCTTCGCAATTTTTTTTTCCTTTTGCAGTTAAAGTTTTTCTTATTTAACAGCACAAGATTGGATTGATCGAAGATTTAGATTTAACTCAGTTACGTCAATAGCTTAGGATTTTTGACAATCAATTATCAATTCTTATTTTATATATATATA